>NW_027663909.1:0-20000 GCF_964034855.1 Anser brachyrhynchus
GGTTGTTAGGAAAGAGTGAAGACGCAGAGTCCTGTTGAGTGTGGGGTTGCGTAAAGGCTCCCCCAGGGAGTTCAGGTGTACCCAAAGGCTTCCGCTGAGAGCACTTTTTGATGGCAGAAAGTGGCACCGTACGTGTTTTTTCGGGTCTAACTCGGGTTCAGCTTCTTGTTGCGGTTAGGGTTATGTTTAGGGTTGTTAGGAAAGAGTGAAGACGCAGAGTCCTGTTGAGTGTGGGGTTGCGTAAAGGCTCCCCCAGGGAGTTCAGGTGTACCCAAAGGCTTCCGCTGAGAGCACTTTTTGATGGCAGAAAGTGGCACCGTACGTGTTTTTTCGGGTCTAACTCGGGTTCAGCTTCTTGTTGCGGTTAGGGTTATGTTTAGGGTTGTTAGGAAAGAGTGAAGACGCAGAGTCCTGTTGAGTGTGGGGTTGCGTAAAGGCTCCCCCAGGGAGTTCAGGTGTACCCAAAGGCTTCCGCTGAGAGCACTTTTTGATGGCAGAAAGTGGCACCGTACGTGTTTTTTCGGGTCTAACTCGGGTTCAGCTTCTTGTTGCGGTTAGGGTTATGTTTAGGGTTGTTAGGAAAGAGTGAAGACGCAGAGTCCTGTTGAGTGTGGGGTTGCGTAAAGGCTCCCCCAGGGAGTTCAGGTGTACCCAAAGGCTTCCGCTGAGAGCACTTTTTGATGGCAGAAAGTGGCACCGTACGTGTTTTTTCGGGTCTAACTCGGGTTCAGCTTCTTGTTGCGGTTAGGGTTATGTTTAGGGTTGTTAGGAAAGAGTGAAGACGCAGAGTCCTGTTGAGTGTGGGGTTGCGTAAAGGCTCCCCCAGGGAGTTCAGGTGTACCCAAAGGCTTCCGCTGAGAGCACTTTTTGATGGCAGAAAGTGGCACCGTACGTGTTTTTTCGGGTCTAACTCGGGTTCAGCTTCTTGTTGCGGTTAGGGTTATGTTTAGGGTTGTTAGGAAAGAGTGAAGACGCAGAGTCCTGTTGAGTGTGGGGTTGCGTAAAGGCTCCCCCAGGGAGTTCAGGTGTACCCAAAGGCTTCCGCTGAGAGCACTTTTTGATGGCAGAAAGTGGCACCATACGTTTTTTTTCGGGTCTAACTCGGGTTGAGCTTCTTGTTGCGGTTAGGGTTATGTTTAGGGTTGTTAGGAAAGAGTGAAGACGCAGAGTCCTGTTGAGTGTGGGGTTGCGTAAAGGCTCCCCAAGGGAGTTCAGGTGTACCCAAAGGCTTCCGCTGAGAGCACTTTTTGATGGCAGAAAGTGGCACCGTACGTGTTTTTTCGGGTCTAACTCGGGTTGAGCTTCTTGTTGCGGTTAGGGTTATGTTTAGGGTTGTTAGGAAAGAGCGAAGACGCAGAGTCCTGTTGAGT
Organism: Anser brachyrhynchus; assembly: GCF_964034855.1. Classification (NCBI taxonomy): domain Eukaryota; kingdom Metazoa; phylum Chordata; class Aves; order Anseriformes; family Anatidae; genus Anser; species Anser brachyrhynchus. Next base: position 1,371 of record NW_027663909.1, read on the forward strand.
GTGGGGTTGCGTAAAGGCTCCCCCAGGGAGTTCAGGTGTACCCAAAGGCTTCCGCTGAGAGCACTTTTGGATGGCAGAAAGTGGCACCGTACGTGTTTTTTCGGGTCTAACTCGGGTTCAGCTTCTTGTTGCGGTTAGGGTTATGTTTAGGGTTGTTAGGAAAGAGTGAAGACGCAGAGTCCTGTTGAGTGTGGGGTTGCGTAAAGGCTCCCCCAGGGAGTTCAGGTGTACCCAAAGGCTTCCGCTGAGAGCACTTTTTGATGGCAGAAAGTGGCACCGTACGTGTTTTTTCGGGTCTAACTCGGGTTCAGCTTCTTGTTGCGGTTAGGGTTATGTTTAGGGTTGTTAGGAAAGAGTGAAGACGCAGAGTCCTGTTGAGTGTGGGGTTGCGTAAAGGCTCCCCCAGGGAGTTCACGTGTACCCAAAGGCTTCCGCTGAGAGCACTTTTTGATGGCAGAAAGTGGCACCGTACGTGTTTTTTCGGGTCTAACTCGGGTTCAGCTTCTTGTTGCGGTTAGGGTTATGTTTAGGGTTGTTAGGAAAGAGTGAAGACGCAGAGTCCTGTTGAGTGTGGGGTTGCGTAAAGGCTCCCCCAGGGAGTTCAGGTGTACCCAAAGGCTTCCGCTGAGAGCACTTTTTGATGGCAGAAAGTGGCACCGTACGTGTTTTTTCGGGTCTAACTCGGGTTCAGCTTCTTGTTGCGGTTAGGGTTATGTTTAGGGTTGTTAGGAAAGAGTGAAGACGCAGAGTCCTGTTGAGTGTGGGGTTGCGTAAAGGCTCCCCCAGGGAGTTCACGTGTACCCAAAGGCTTCCGCTGAGAGCACTTTTTGATGGCAGAAAGTGGCACCGTACGTGTTTTTTCGGGTCTAACTCGGGTTCAGCTTCTTGTTGCGGTTAGGGTTATGTTTAGGGTTGTTAGGAAAGAGTGAAGACGCAGAGTCCTGTTGAGTGTGGGGTTGCGTAAAGGCTCCCCCAGGGAGTTCAGGTGTACCCAAAGGCTTCCGCTGAGAGCACTTTTTGATGGCAGAAAGTGGCACCGTACGTGTTTTTTCGGGTCTAACTCGGGTTGAGCTTCTTGTTGCGGTTAGGGTTATGTTTAGGGTTGTTAGGTAAGAGCGAAGACGCAGAGTCCTGTTGAGTGTGGGGTTGCGTAAAGGCTCCCCCAGGGAGTTCAGGTGTACCCAAAGGCTTCCGCTGAGAGCACTTTTTGATGGCAGAAAGTGGCACCGTACGTGTTTTTTCGGGTCTAACTCGGGTTCAGCTTCTTGTTGCGGTTAGGGTTATGTTTAGGGTTGTTAGGAAAGAGCGAAGACGCAGAGTCCTGTTGAGTGTGGGGTTGCGTAAAGGCTCCCCCAGGGAGTTCAGGTGTACCCAAAGGCTTCCGCTGAGAGCACTTTTTGATGGCAGAAAGTGGCACCGTACGTGTTTTTTTGGGTCTAACTCGGGTTCAGCTTCTTGTTGCGGTTAGGGTTATGTTTAGGGTTGTTAGGAAAGAGTGAAGACGCAGAGTCCTGTTGAGTGTGGGGTTGCGTAAAGGCTCCCCCAGGGAGTTCAGGTGTACCCAAAGGCTTCCGCTGAGATCACTTTTTGATGGCAGAAAGTGGCACCGTACGTGTTTTTTCGGGTCTAACTCGGGTTCAGCTTCTTGTTGCGGTTAGGGTTATGTTTAGGGTTGTTAGGAAAGAGTGAAGACGCAGAGTCCTGTTGAGTGTGGGGTTGCGTAAAGGCTCGCCCAGGGAGTTCAGGTGTACCCAAAGGCTTCTGCTGAGAGCACTTTTTGATGGCAGAAAATGGCATCGTACGTGTTTTTTCGGGTCTAACTCGGGTTCAGCTTCTTGTTGCGGTTAGGGTTATGTTTAGGGTTGTTAGGAAAGAGTGAAGACGCAGAGTCCTGTTGAGTGTGGGGTTGCGTAAAGGCTCCCCCAGGGAGTTCAGGTGTACCCAAAGGCTTCCGCTGAGAGCACTTTTTGATGGCAGAAAGTGGCACCGTACGTGTTTTTTCGGGTCTAACTCGGGTTCAGCTTCTTGTTGCGGTTAGGGTTATGTTTAGGGTTGTTAGGAAAGAGTGAAGACGCAGAGTCCTGTTGAGTGTGGGGTTGCGTAAAGGCTCCCCCAGGGAGTTCAGGTGTACCCAAAGGCTTCCGCTGAGAGCACTTTTTGATGGCAGAAAGTGGCACCGTACGTGTTTTTTCGGGTCTAACTCGGGTTCAGCTTCTTGTTGCGGTTAGGGTTATGTTTAGGGTTGTTAGGAAAGAGTGAAGACGCAGAGTCCTGTTGAGTGTGGGGTTGTGTAAAGGCTCCCCCAGGGAGTTCAGGTGTACCCAAAGGCTTCCGCTGAGAGCACTTTTTGATGGCAGAAAGTGGCACCGTACGTGTTTTTTCGGGTCTAACTCGGGTTCAGCTTCTTGTTGCGGTTAGGGTTATGTTTAGGGTTGTTAGGAAAGAGTGAAGACGCAGAGTCCTGTTGAGTGTGGGGTTGCGTAAAGGCTCCCCCAGGGAGTTCAGGTGTACCCAAAGGCTTCCGCTGAGAGCACTTTTGGATGGCAGAAAGTGGCACCGTACGTGTTTTTTCGGGTCTAACTCGGGTTCAGCTTCTTGTTGCGGTTAGGGTTATGTTTAGGGTTGTTAGGAAAGAGTGAAGACGCAGAGTCCTGTTGAGTGTGGGGTTGCGTAAAGGCTCCCCCAGGGAGTTCAGGTGTACCCAAAGGCTTCCGCTGAGAGCACTTTTTGATGGCAGAAAGTGGCACCGTACGTGTTTTTTCGGGTCTAACTCGGGTTGAGCTTCTTGTTGCGGTTAGGGTTATGTTTAGGGTTGTTAGGAAAGAGTGAAGACGCAGAGTCCTGTTGAGTGTGGGGTTGCGTAAAGGCTCCCCCAGGGAGTTCAGGTGTACCCAAAGGCTTCCGCTGAGAGCACTTTTTGATGGCAGAAAGTGGCACCGTACGTGTTTTTTTGGGTCTAACTCGGGTTCAGCTTCTTGTTGCGGTTAGGGTTATGTTTAGGGTTGTTAGGAAAGAGTGAAGACGCAGAGTCCTGTTGAGTGTGGGGTTGCGTAAAGGCTCCCCCAGGGAGTTCACGTGTACCCAAAGGCTTCCGCTGAGAGCACTTTTGGATGGCAGAAAGTGGCACCGTACGTGTTTTTTCGGGTCTAACTCGGGTTCAGCTTCTTGTTGCGGTTAGGGTTATGTTTAGGGTTGTTAGGAAAGAGTGAAGATGCAGAGTCCTGTTGAGTGTGGGGTTGCGTAAAGGCTCCCCCAGGGAGTTCAGGTGTACCCAAAGGCTTCCGCTGAGAGCACTTTTTGATGGCAGAAAGTGGCACCGTACGTGTTTTTTCGGGTCTAACTCGGGTTCAGCTTCTTGTTGCGGTTAGGGTTATGTTTAGGGTTGTTAGGAAAGAGTGAAGACGCAGAGTCCTGTTGAGTGTGGGGTTGCGTAAAGGCTCCCCCAGGGAGTTCAGGTGTTCCCAAAGGCTTCCGCTGAGAGCACTTTTTGATGGCAGAAAGTGGCACCGTACGTGTTTTTTCGGGTCTAACTCGGGTTCAGCTTCTTGTTGCGGTTAGGCTTATGTTTAGGGTTGTTAGGAAAGAGTGAAGACGCAGAGTCCTGTTGAGTGTGGGGTTGCGTAAAGGCTCCCCCAGGGAGTTCAAGTGTACCCAAAGGCTTCCGCTGAGAGCACTTTTTGATGGCAGAAAGTGGCACCGTACGTGTTTTTTCGGGTCTAACTCGGGTTGAGCTTCTTGTTGCGGTTAGGGTTATGTTTAGGGTTGTTAGGAAAGAGTGAAGACGCAGAGTCCTGTTGAGTGTGGGGTTGCGTAAAGGCTCGCCCAGGGAGTTCAGGTGTACCCAAAGGCTTCCGCTGAGAGCACTTTTTGATGGCAGAAAGTGGCACCGTACGTGTTTTTTCGGGTCTAACTCGGGTTGAGCTTCTTGTTGCGGTTAGGGTTATGTTTAGGGTTGTTAGGAAAGAGTGAAGACGCAGAGTCCTGTTGAGTGTGGGGTTGCGTAAAGGCTCCCCCAGGGAGTTCAGGTGTACCCAAAGGCTTCCGCTGAGAGCACTTTTTGATGGCAGAAAGTGGCACCGTACGTGTTTTTTCGGGTCTAACTCGGGTTCAGCTTCTTGTTGCGGTTAGGGTTATGTTTAGGGTTGTTAGGAAAGAGTGAAGACGCAGAGTCCTGTTGAGTGTGGGGTTGCGTAAAGGCTCCCCCAGGGAGTTCACGTGTACCCAAAGGCTTCCGCTGAGAGCACTTTTTGATGGCAGAAAGTGGCACCGTACGTGTTTTTTCGGGTCTAACTCGGGTTCAGCTTCTTGTTGCGGTTAGGGTTATGTTTAGGGTTGTTAGGAAAGAGCGAAGACGCAGAGTCCTGTTGAGTGTGGGGTTGCGTAAAGGCTCCCCCAGGGAGTTCAGGTGTACCCAAAGGCTTCCGCTGAGAGCACTTTTTGATGGCAGAAAGTGGCACCGTACGTGTTTTTTCGGGTCTAACTCGGGTTCAGCTTCTTGTTCCGGTTAGGCTTATGTTTAGGGTTGTTAGGAAAGAGTGAAAACGCAGAGTCCTGTTGAGTGTGGGGTTGCGTAAAGACTCCCCCAGGGAGTTCAGGTGTACCCAAAGGCTTCCGCTGAGAGCACTTTTTGATGGCAGAAAGTGGCACCGTACGTGTTTTTTCGGGTCTAACTCGGGTTCAGCTTCTTGTTGCGGTTAGGGTTATGTTCAGGGTTGTTAGGAAAGAGTGAAGACGCAGAGTCCTGTTGAGTGTGGGGTTGCGTAAAGGCTCCCCCAGGGAGTTCAGGTGTACCCAAAGGCTTCCGCTGAGAGCACTTTTTGATGGCAGAAAGTGGCACCGTACGTGTTTTTTCGGGTCTAACTCGGGTTCAGCTTCTTGTTGCGGTTAGGGTTATGTTTAGGGTTGTTAGGAAAGAGTGAAGACGCAGAGTCCTGTTGAGTGTGGGGTTGCGTAAAGGCTCCCCCAGGGAGTTCAGGTGTACCCAAAGGCTTCCGCTGAGAGCACTTTTTGATGGCAGAAAGTGGCACCGTACGTGTTTTTTCGGGTCTAACTCGGGTTCAGCTTCTTGTTGCGGTTAGGGTTATGTTTAGGGTTGTTAGGAAAGAGCGAAGACGCAGAGTCCTGTTGAGTGTGGGGTTGCGTAAAGGCTCCCCCAGGGAGTTCAGGTGTACCCAAAGGCTTCCGCTGAGAGCACTTTTGGATGGCAGAAAGTGGCACCGTACGTGTTTTTTCGGGTCTAACTCGGGTTCAGCTTCTTGTTGCGGTTAGGGTTATGTTAGGGTTGTTAGGAAAGAGTGAAGACGCAGAGTCCTGTTGAGTGTGGGGTTGCGTAAAGGCTCCCCCAGGGAGTTCAGGTGTACCCAAAGGCTTCCGCTGAGAGCACTTTTGGATGGCAGAAAGTGGCACCGTACGTGTTTTTTCGGGTCTAACTCGGGTTCAGCTTCTTGTTGCGGTTAGGGTTATGTTTAGGGTTGTTAGGAAAGAGTGAAGACGCAGAGTCCTGTTGAGTGTGGGGTTGCGTAAAGGCTCCCCCAGGGAGTTCAGGTGTACCCAAAGGCTTCCGCTGAGAGCACTTTTGGATGGCAGAAAGTGGCACCGTACGTGTTTTTTCGGGTCTAACTCGGGTTCAGCTTCTTGTTGCGGTTAGGGTTATGTTTAGGGTTGTTAGGAAAGAGTGAAGACGCAGAGTCCTGTTGAGTGTGGGGTTGCGTAAAGGCTCCCCCAGGGAGTTCACGTGTACCCAAAGGCTTCCGCTGAGAGCACTTTTTGATGGCAGAAAGTGGCACCGTACGTGTTTTTTCGGGTCTAACTCGGGTTCAGCTTCTTGTTGCGGTTAGGGTTATGTTTAGGGTTGTTAGGAAAGAGTGAAGACGCAGAGTCCTGTTGAGTGTGGGGTTGCGTAAAGGCTCCCCCAGGGAGTTCAGGTGTACCCAAAGGCTTCCGCTGAGAGCACTTTTTGATGGCAGAAAGTGGCACCGTACGTGTTTTTTCGGGTCTAACTCGGGTTCAGCTTCTTGTTGCGGTTAGGGTTATGTTTAGGGTTGTTAGGAAAGAGTGAAGACGCAGAGTCCTGTTGAGTGTGGGGTTGCGTAAAGGCTCCCCCAGGGAGTTCACGTGTACCCAAAGGCTTCCGCTGAGAGCACTTTTTGATGGCAGAAAGTGGCACCGTACGTGTTTTTTCGGGTCTAACTCGGGTTCAGCTTCTTGTTGCGGTTAGGCTTATGTTTAGGGTTGTTAGGAAAGAGTGAAGACGCAGAGTCCTGTTGAGTGTGGGGTTGCGTAAAGGCTCCCCCAGGGAGTTCAGGTGTACCCAAAGGCTTCCGCTGAGAGCACTTTTTGATGGCAGAAAGTGGCACTGTACGTGTTTTTTCGGGTCTAACTCGGGTTCAGCTTCTTGTTGCGGTTAGGGTTATGTTTAGGGTTGTTAGGAAAGAGTGAAGACGCAGAGTCCTGTTGAGTGTGGGGTTGCGTAAAGGCTCCCCCAGGGAGTTCACGTGTACCCAAAGGCTTCCGCTGAGAGCACTTTTTGATGGCAGAAAGTGGCACCGTACGTGTTTTTTCGGGTCTAACTCGGGTTCAGCTTCTTGTTGCGGTTAGGGTTATGTTTAGGGTTGTTAGGAAAGAGTGAAGACGCAGAGTCCTGTTGAGTGTGGGGTTGCGTAAAGGCTCCCCCAGGGAGTTCAGGTGTACCCAAAGGCTTCCGCTGAGAGCACTTTTTGATGGCAGAAAGTGGCACCGTACGTGTTTTTTCGGGTCTAACTCGGGTTCAGCTTCTTGTTGCGGTTAGGGTTATGTTTAGGGTTGTTAGGAAAGAGTGAAGACGCAGAGTCCTGTTGAGTGTGGGGTTGCGTAAAGGCTCCCCCAGGGAGTTCACGTGTACCCAAAGGCTTCCGCTGAGAGCACTTTTTGATGGCAGAAAGTGGCACCGTACGTGTTTTTTCGGGTCTAACTCGGGTTCAGCTTCTTGTTGCGGTTAGGCTTATGTTTAGGGTTGTTAGGAAAGAGCGAAGACGCAGAGTCCTGTTGAGTGTCGGGTTGCGTAAAGGCTCCCCCAGGGAGTTCAGGTGTACCCAAAGGCTTCCGCTGAGAGCACTTTTGGATGGCAGAAAGTGGCACCGTACGTGTTTTTTCGGGTCTAACTCGGGTTCAGCTTCTTGTTGCGGTTAGGGTTATGTTTAGGGTTGTTAGGAAAGAGTGAAGACGCAGAGTCCTGTTGAGTGTGGGGTTGCGTAAAGGCTCCCCCAGGGAGTTCAGGTGTACCCAAAGGCTTCCGCTGAGAGCACTTTTTGATGGCAGAAAGTGGCACCGTACGTGTTTTTTCGGGTCTAACTCGGGTTCAGCTTCTTGTTGCGGTTAGGGTTATGTTTAGGGTTGTTAGGAAAGAGTGAAGACGCAGAGTCCTGTTGAGTGTGGGGTTGCGTAAAGGCTCCCCCAGGGAGTTCAGGTGTACCCAAAGGCTTCCGCTGAGAGCACTTTTTGATGGCAGAAAGTGGCACCGTACGTGTTTTTTCGGGTCTAACTCGGGTTCAGCTTCTTGTTGCGGTTAGGGTTATGTTTAGGGTTGTTAGGAAAGAGTGAAGACGCAGAGTCCTGTTGAGTGTGGGGTTGCGTAAAGGCTCCCCCAGGGAGTTCAGGTGTACCCAAAGGCTTCCGCTGAGAGCACTTTTGGATGGCAGAAAGTGGCACCGTACGTGTTTTTTCGGGTCTAACTCGGGTTCAGCTTCTTGTTGCGGTTAGGGTTATGTTAGGGTTGTTAGGAAAGAGTGAAGACGCAGAGTCCTGTTGAGTGTGGGGTTGCGTAAAGGCTCCCCAAGGGAGTTCAGGTGTACCCAAAGGCTTCCGCTGAGAGCACTTTTTGATGGCAGAAAGTGGCACCGTACGTGTTTTTTCGGGTCTAACTCGGGTTCAGCTTCTTGTTGCGGTTAGGGTTATGTTTAGGGTTGTTAGGAAAGAGTGAAGACGCAGAGTCCTGTTGAGTGTGGGGTTGCGTAAAGGCTCCCCCAGGGAGTTCAGGTGTACCCAAAGGCTTCCGCTGAGAGCACTTTTTGATGGCAGAAAGTGGCACCGTACGTGTTTTTTCGGGTCTAACTCGGGTTCAGCTTCTTGTTGCGGTTAGGGTTATGTTTAGGGTTGTTAGGAAAGAGTGAAGACGCAGAGTCCTGTTGAGTGTGGGGTTGCGTAAAGGCTCCCCCAGGGAGTTCAGGTGTACCCAAAGGCTTCCGCTGAGAGCACTTTTGGATGGCAGAAAGTGGCACCGTACGTGTTTTTTCGGGTCTAACTCGGGTTCAGCTTCTTGTTGCGGTTAGGGTTATGTTTAGGGTTGTTAGGAAAGAGTGAAGACGCAGAGTCCTGTTGAGTGTGGGGTTGCGTAAAGGCTCCCCCAGGGAGTTCAGGTGTACCCAAAGGCTTCCGCTGAGAGCACTTTTTGATGGCAGAAAGTGGCACCGTACGTGTTTTTTCGGGTCTAACTCGGGTTCAGCTTCTTGTTGCGGTTAGGGTTATGTTTAGGGTTGTTAGGAAAGAGTGAAGACGCAGAGTCCTGTTGAGTGTGGGGTTGCGTAAAGGCTCCCCCAGGGAGTTCAGGTGTACCCAAAGGCTTCCGCTGAGAGCACTTTTTGATGGCAGAAAGTGGCACCGTTCGTGTTTTTTCGGGTCTAACTCGGGTTCAGCTTCTTGTTGCGGTTAGGGTTATGTTTAGGGTTGTTAGGAAAGAGCGAAGACGCAGAGTCCTGTTGAGTGTCGGGTTGCGTAAAGGCTCCCCCAGGGAGTTCAGGTGTACCCAAAGGCTTCCGCTGAGCGCACTTTTTGATGGCAGAAAGTGGCACCGTACGTGTTTTTTCGGGTCTAACTCGGGTTGAGCTTCTTGTTGCGGTTAGGGTTATGTTTAGGGTTGTTAGGAAAGAGTGAAGACGCAGAGTCCTGTTGAGTGTGGGGTTGCGTAAAGGCTCCCCCAGGGAGTTCAGGTGTACCCAAAGGCTTCCGCTGAGAGCACTTTTGGATGGCAGAAAGTGGCACCGTACGTGTTTTTTCGGGTCTAACTCGGGTTCAGCTTCTTGTTGCGGTTAGGGTTATGTTTAGGGTTGTTAGGAAAGAGTGAAGACGCAGAGTCCTGTTGAGTGTGGGGTTGCGTAAAGGCTCCCCCAGGGAGTTCAGGTGTACCCAAAGGCTTCCGCTGAGAGCACTTTTTGATGGCAGAAAGTGGCACCGTACGTGTTTTTTCGGGTCTAACTCGGGTTCAGCTTCTTGTTGCGGTTAGGGTTATGTTTAGGGTTGTTAGGAAAGAGTGAAGACGCAGAGTCCTGTTGAGTGTGGGGTTGCGTAAAGGCTCCCCCAGGGAGTTCAGGTGTACCCAAAGGCTTCCGCTGAGAGCACTTTTTGATGGCAGAAAGTGGCACCGTACGTGTTTTTTCGGGTCTAACTCGGGTTCAGCTTCTTGTTGCGGTTAGGGTTATGTTTAGGGTTGTTAGGAAAGAGTGAAGACGCAGAGTCCTGTTGAGTGTGGGGTTGCGTAAAGGCTCCCCCAGGGAGTTCAGGTGTACCCAAAGGCTTCCGCTGAGAGCACTTTTTGATGGCAGAAAGTGGCACCGTACGTGTTTTTTCGGGTCTAACTCGGGTTCAGCTTCTTGTTGCGGTTAGGGTTATGTTTAGGGTTGTTAGGAAAGAGTGAAGACGCAGAGTCCTGTTGAGTGTGGGGTTGCGTAAAGGCTCCCCCAGGGAGTTCAGGTGTACCCAAAGGCTTCCGCTGAGAGCACTTTTTGATGGCAGAAAGTGGCACCATACGTTTTTTTTCGGGTCTAACTCGGGTTGAGCTTCTTGTTGCGGTTAGGGTTATGTTTAGGGTTGTTAGGAAAGAGTGAAGACGCAGAGTCCTGTTGAGTGTGGGGTTGCGTAAAGGCTCCCCAAGGGAGTTCAGGTGTACCCAAAGGCTTCCGCTGAGAGCACTTTTTGATGGCAGAAAGTGGCACCGTACGTGTTTTTTCGGGTCTAACTCGGGTTGAGCTTCTTGTTGCGGTTAGGGTTATGTTTAGGGTTGTTAGGAAAGAGCGAAGACGCAGAGTCCTGTTGAGTGTGGGGTTGCGTAAAGGCTCCCCCAGGGAGTTCAGGTGTACCCAAAGGCTTCCGCTGAGAGCACTTTTTGATGGCAGAAAGTGGCACCATACGTTTTTTTTCGGGTCTAACTCGGGTTGAGCTTCTTGTTGCGGTTAGGGTTATGTTTAGGGTTGTTAGGAAAGAGTGAAGACGCAGAGTCCTGTTGAGTGTGGGGTTGCGTAAAGGCTCCCCAAGGGAGTTCAGGTGTACCCAAAGGCTTCCGCTGAGAGCACTTTTTGATGGCAGAAAGTGGCACCGTACGTGTTTTTTCGGGTCTAACTCGGGTTCAGCTTCTTGTTGCGGTTAGGGTTATGTTTAGGGTTGTTAGGAAAGAGCGAAGACGCAGAGTCCTGTTGAGTGTGGGGTTGCGTAAAGGCTCCCCCAGGGAGTTCAGGTGTACCCAAAGGCTTCCGCTGAGAGCACTTTTTGATGGCAGAAAGTGGCACCGTACGTGTTTTTTCGGGTCTAACTCGGGTTCAGCTTCTTGTTGCGGTTAGGGTTATGTTTAGGGTTGTTAGGAAAGAGTGAAGACGCAGAGTCCTGTTGAGTGTGGGGTTGCGTAAAGGCTCCCCCAGGGAGTTCAGGTGTACCCAAAGGCTTCCGCTGAGAGCACTTTTTGATGGCAGAAAGTGGCACCGTACGTGTTTTTTCGGGTCTAACTCGGGTTCAGCTTCTTGTTGCGGTTAGGGTTATGTTTAGGGTTGTTAGGAAAGAGTGAAGACGCAGAGTCCTGTTGAGTGTGGGGTTGCGTAAAGGCTCCCCCAGGGAGTTCAGGTGTACCCAAAGGCTTCCGCTGAGAGCACTTTTTGATGGCAGAAAGTGGCACCGTACGTGTTTTTTCGGGTCTAACTCGGGTTCAGCTTCTTGTTGCGGTTAGGGTTATGTTTAGGGTTGTTAGGAAAGAGTGAAGACGCAGAGTCCTGTTGAGTGTGGGGTTGCGTAAAGGCTCCCCCAGGGAGTTCAGGTGTACCCAAAGGCTTCCGCTGAGAGCACTTTTTGATGGCAGAAAGTGGCACCGTACGTGTTTTTTCGGGTCTAACTCGGGTTCAGCTTCTTGTTGCGGTTAGGGTTATGTTTAGGGTTGTTAGGAAAGAGTGAAGACGCAGAGTCCTGTTGAGTGTGGGGTTGCGTAAAGGCTCCCCCAGGGAGTTCACGTGTACCCAAAGGCTTCCGCTGAGAGCACTTTTTGATGGCAGAAAGTGGCACCGTACGTGTTTTTTCGGGTCTAACTCGGGTTCAGCTTCTTGTTGCGGTTAGGGTTATGTTTAGGGTTGTTAGGAAAGAGTGAAGACGCAGAGTCCTGTTGAGTGTGGGGTTGCGTAAAGGCTCCCCCAGGGAGTTCAGGTGTACCCAAAGGCTTCCGCTGAGAGCACTTTTTGATGGCAGAAAGTGGCACCGTACGTGTTTTTTCGGGTCTAACTCGGGTTGAGCTTCTTGTTGCGGTTAGGGTTATGTTTAGGGTTGTTAGGTAAGAGCGAAGACGCAGAGTCCTGTTGAGTGTGGGGTTGCGTAAAGGCTCCCCCAGGGAGTTCAGGTGTACCCAAAGGCTTCCGCTGAGAGCACTTTTTGATGGCAGAAAGTGGCACCGTACGTGTTTTTTCGGGTCTAACTCGGGTTCAGCTTCTTGTTGCGGTTAGGGTTATGTTTAGGGTTGTTAGGAAAGAGCGAAGACGCAGAGTCCTGTTGAGTGTGGGGTTGCGTAAAGGCTCCCCCAGGGAGTTCAGGTGTACCCAAAGGCTTCCGCTGAGAGCACTTTTTGATGGCAGAAAGTGGCACCGTACGTGTTTTTTTGGGTCTAACTCGGGTTCAGCTTCTTGTTGCGGTTAGGGTTATGTTTAGGGTTGTTAGGAAAGAGTGAAGACGCAGAGTCCTGTTGAGTGTGGGGTTGCGTAAAGGCTCCCCCAGGGAGTTCAGGTGTACCCAAAGGCTTCCGCTGAGATCACTTTTTGATGGCAGAAAGTGGCACCGTACGTGTTTTTTCGGGTCTAACTCGGGTTCAGCTTCTTGTTGCGGTTAGGGTTATGTTTAGGGTTGTTAGGAAAGAGTGAAGACGCAGAGTCCTGTTGAGTGTGGGGTTGCGTAAAGGCTCGCCCAGGGAGTTCAGGTGTACCCAAAGGCTTCTGCTGAGAGCACTTTTTGATGGCAGAAAATGGCATCGTACGTGTTTTTTCGGGTCTAACTCGGGTTCAGCTTCTTGTTGCGGTTAGGGTTATGTTTAGGGTTGTTAGGAAAGAGTGAAGACGCAGAGTCCTGTTGAGTGTGGGGTTGCGTAAAGGCTCCCCCAGGGAGTTCAGGTGTACCCAAAGGCTTCCGCTGAGAGCACTTTTTGATGGCAGAAAGTGGCACCGTACGTGTTTTTTCGGGTCTAACTCGGGTTCAGCTTCTTGTTGCGGTTAGGGTTATGTTTAGGGTTGTTAGGAAAGAGTGAAGACGCAGAGTCCTGTTGAGTGTGGGGTTGCGTAAAGGCTCCCCCAGGGAGTTCAGGTGTACCCAAAGGCTTCCGCTGAGAGCACTTTTTGATGGCAGAAAGTGGCACCGTACGTGTTTTTTCGGGTCTAACTCGGGTTCAGCTTCTTGTTGCGGTTAGGCTTATGTTTAGGGTTGTTAGGAAAGAGTGAAGACGCAGAGTCCTGTTGAGTGTGGGGTTGTGTAAAGGCTCCCCCAGGGAGTTCAGGTGTACCCAAAGGCTTCCGCTGAGAGCACTTTTTGATGGCAGAAAGTGGCACCGTACGTGTTTTTTCGGGTCTAACTCGGGTTCAGCTTCTTGTTGCGGTTAGGGTTATGTTTAGGGTTGTTAGGAAAGAGTGAAGACGCAGAGTCCTGTTGAGTGTGGGGTTGCGTAAAGGCTCCCCCAGGGAGTTCAGGTGTACCCAAAGGCTTCCGCTGAGAGCACTTTTGGATGGCAGAAAGTGGCACCGTACGTGTTTTTTCGGGTCTAACTCGGGTTCAGCTTCTTGTTGCGGTTAGGGTTATGTTTAGGGTTGTTAGGAAAGAGTGAAGACGCAGAGTCCTGTTGAGTGTGGGGTTGCGTAAAGGCTCCCCCAGGGAGTTCAGGTGTACCCAAAGGCTTCCGCTGAGAGCACTTTTTGATGGCAGAAAGTGGCACCGTACGTGTTTTTTCGGGTCTAACTCGGGTTGAGCTTCTTGTTGCGGTTAGGGTTATGTTTAGGGTTGTTAGGAAAGAGTGAAGACGCAGAGTCCTGTTGAGTGTGGGGTTGCGTAAAGGCTCCCCCAGGGAGTTCAGGTGTACCCAAAGGCTTCCGCTGAGAGCACTTTTTGATGGCAGAAAGTGGCACCGTACGTGTTTTTTTGGGTCTAACTCGGGTTCAGCTTCTTGTTGCGGTTAGGGTTATGTTTAGGGTTGTTAGGAAAGAGTGAAGACGCAGAGTCCTGTTGAGTGTGGGGTTGCGTAAAGGCTCCCCCAGGGAGTTCACGTGTACCCAAAGGCTTCCGCTGAGAGCACTTTTGGATGGCAGAAAGTGGCACCGTACGTGTTTTTTCGGGTCTAACTCGGGTTCAGCTTCTTGTTGCGGTTAGGGTTATGTTTAGGGTTGTTAGGAAAGAGTGAAGATGCAGAGTCCTGTTGAGTGTGGGGTTGCGTAAAGGCTCCCCCAGGGAGTTCAGGTGTACCCAAAGGCTTCCGCTGAGAGCACTTTTTGATGGCAGAAAGTGGCACCGTACGTGTTTTTTCGGGTCTAACTCGGGTTCAGCTTCTTGTTGCGGTTAGGGTTATGTTTAGGGTTGTTAGGAAAGAGTGAAGACGCAGAGTCCTGTTGAGTGTGGGGTTGCGTAAAGGCTCCCCCAGGGAGTTCAGGTGTTCCCAAAGGCTTCCGCTGAGAGCACTTTTTGATGGCAGAAAGTGGCACCGTACGTGTTTTTTCGGGTCTAACTCGGGTTCAGCTTCTTGTTGCGGTTAGGCTTATGTTTAGGGTTGTTAGGAAAGAGTGAAGACGCAGAGTCCTGTTGAGTGTGGGGTTGCGTAAAGGCTCCCCCAGGGAGTTCAAGTGTACCCAAAGGCTTCCGCTGAGAGCACTTTTTGATGGCAGAAAGTGGCACCGTACGTGTTTTTTCGGGTCTAACTCGGGTTGAGCTTCTTGTTGCGGTTAGGGTTATGTTTAGGGTTGTTAGGAAAGAGTGAAGACGCAGAGTCCTGTTGAGTGTGGGGTTGCGTAAAGGCTCGCCCCGGGAGTTCAGGTGTACCCAAAGGCTTCCGCTGAGAGCACTTTTTGATGGCAGAAAGTGGCACCGTACGTGTTTTTTCGGGTCTAACTCGGGTTGAGCTTCTTGTTGCGGTTAGGGTTATGTTTAGGGTTGTTAGGAAAGAGTGAAGACGCAGAGTCCTGTTGAGTGTGGGGTTGCGTAAAGGCTCCCCCAGGGAGTTCAGGTGTACCCAAAGGCTTCCGCTGAGAGCACTTTTTGATGGCAGAAAGTGGCACCGTACGTGTTTTTTCGGGTCTAACTCGGGTTCAGCTTCTTGTTGCGGTTAGGGTTATGTTTAGGGTTGTTAGGAAAGAGTGAAGACGCAGAGTCCTGTTGAGTGTGGGGTTGCGTAAAGGCTCCCCCAGGGAGTTCACGTGTACCCAAAGGCTTCCGCTGAGAGCACTTTTTGATGGCAGAAAGTGGCACCGTACGTGTTTTTTCGGGTCTAACTCGGGTTCAGCTTCTTGTTGCGGTTAGGGTTATGTTTAGGGTTGTTAGGAAAGAGCGAAGACGCAGAGTCCTGTTGAGTGTGGGGTTGCGTAAAGGCTCCCCCAGGGAGTTCAGGTGTACCCAAAGGCTTCCGCTGAGAGCACTTTTTGATGGCAGAAAGTGGCACCGTACGTGTTTTTTCGGGTCTAACTCGGGTTCAGCTTCTTGTTCCGGTTAGGCTTATGTTTAGGGTTGTTAGGAAAGAGTGAAAACGCAGAGTCCTGTTGAGTGTGGGGTTGCGTAAAGACTCCCCCAGGGAGTTCAGGTGTACCCAAAGGCTTCCGCTGAGAGCACTTTTTGATGGCAGAAAGTGGCACCGTACGTGTTTTTTCGGGTCTAACTCGGGTTCAGCTTCTTGTTGCGGTTAGGGTTATGTTCAGGGTTGTTAGGAAAGAGTGAAGACGCAGAGTCCTGTTGAGTGTGGGGTTGCGTAAAGGCTCCCCCAGGGAGTTCAGGTGTACCCAAAGGCTTCCGCTGAGAGCACTTTTTGATGGCAGAAAGTGGCACCGTACGTGTTTTTTCGGGTCTAACTCGGGTTCAGCTTCTTGTTGCGGTTAGGGTTATGTTTAGGGTTGTTAGGAAAGAGTGAAGACGCAGAGTCCTGTTGAGTGTGGGGTTGCGTAAAGGCTCCCCCAGGGAGTTCAGGTGTACCCAAAGGCTTCCGCTGAGAGCACTTTTTGATGGCAGAAAGTGGCACCGTACGTGTTTTTTCGGGTCTAACTCGGGTTCAGCTTCTTGTTGCGGTTAGGGTTATGTTTAGGGTTGTTAGGAAAGAGCGAAGACGCAGAGTCCTGTTGAGTGTGGGGTTGCGTAAAGGCTCCCCCAGGGAGTTCAGGTGTACCCAAAGGCTTCCGCTGAGAGCACTTTTGGATGGCAGAAAGTGGCACCGTACGTGTTTTTTCGGGTCTAACTCGGGTTCAGCTTCTTGTTGCGGTTAGGGTTATGTTAGGGTTGTTAGGAAAGAGTGAAGACGCAGAGTCCTGTTGAGTGTGGGGTTGCGTAAAGGCTCCCCCAGGGAGTTCAGGTGTACCCAAAGGCTTCCGCTGAGAGCACTTTTGGATGGCAGAAAGTGGCACCGTACGTGTTTTTTCGGGTCTAACTCGGGTTCAGCTTCTTGTTGCGGTTAGGGTTATGTTTAGGGTTGTTAGGAAAGAGTGAAGACGCAGAGTCCTGTTGAGTGTGGGGTTGCGTAAAGGCTCCCCCAGGGAGTTCAGGTGTACCCAAAGGCTTCCGCTGAGAGCACTTTTGGATGGCAGAAAGTGGCACCGTACGTGTTTTTTCGGGTCTAACTCGGGTTCAGCTTCTTGTTGCGGTTAGGGTTATGTTTAGGGTTGTTAGGAAAGAGTGAAGACGCAGAGTCCTGTTGAGTGTGGGGTTGCGTAAAGGCTCCCCCAGGGAGTTCACGTGTACCCAAAGGCTTCCGCTGAGAGCACTTTTTGATGGCAGAAAGTGGCACCGTACGTGTTTTTTCGGGTCTAACTCGGGTTCAGCTTCTTGTTGCGGTTAGGGTTATGTTTAGGGTTGTTAGGAAAGAGTGAAGACGCAGAGTCCTGTTGAGTGTGGGGTTGCGTAAAGGCTCCCCCAGGGAGTTCAGGTGTACCCAAAGGCTTCCGCTGAGAGCACTTTTTGATGGCAGAAAGTGGCACCGTACGTGTTTTTTCGGGTCTAACTCGGGTTCAGCTTCTTGTTGCGGTTAGGCTTATGTTTAGGGTTGTTAGGAAAGAGCGAAGACGCAGAGTCCTGTTGAGTGTCGGGTTGCGTAAAGGCTCCCCCAGGGAGTTCAGGTGTACCCAAAGGCTTCCGCTGAGAGCACTTTTGGATGGCAGAAAGTGGCACCGTACGTGTTTTTTCGGGTCTAACTCGGGTTCAGCTTCTTGTTGCGGTTAGGGTTATGTTTAGGGTTGTTAGGAAAGAGTGAAGACGCAGAGTCCTGTTGAGTGTGGGGTTGCGTAAAGGCTCCCCCAGGGAGTTCAGGTGTACCCAAAGGCTTCCGCTGAGAGCACTTTTTGATGGCAGAAAGTGGCACCGTACGTGTTTTTTCGGGTCTAACTCGGGTTCAGCTTCTTGTTGCGGTTAGGGTTATGTTTAGGGTTGTTAGGAAAGAGTGAAGACGCAGAGTCCTGTTGAGTGTGGGGTTGCGTAAAGGCTCCCCCAGGGAGTTCAGGTGTACCCAAAGGCTTCCGCTGAGAGCACTTTTTGATGGCAGAAAGTGGCACCGTACGTGTTTTTTCGGGTCTAACTCGGGTTCAGCTTCTTGTTGCGGTTAGGGTTATGTTTAGGGTTGTTAGGAAAGAGTGAAGACGCAGAGTCCTGTTGAGTGTGGGGTTGCGTAAAGGCTCCCCCAGGGAGTTCAGGTGTACCCAAAGGCTTCCGCTGAGAGCACTTTTGGATGGCAGAAAGTGGCACCGTACGTGTTTTTTCGGGTCTAACTCGGGTTCAGCTTCTTGTTGCGGTTAGGGTTATGTTAGGGTTGTTAGGAAAGAGTGAAGACGCAGAGTCCTGTTGAGTGTGGGGTTGCGTAAAGGCTCCCCAAGGGAGTTCAGGTGTACCCAAAGGCTTCCGCTGAGAGCACTTTTTGATGGCAGAAAGTGGCACCGTACGTGTTTTTTCGGGTCTAACTCGGGTTCAGCTTCTTGTTGCGGTTAGGGTTATGTTTAGGGTTGTTAGGAAAGAGTGAAGACGCAGAGTCCTGTTGAGTGTGGGGTTGCGTAAAGGCTCCCCCAGGGAGTTCAGGTGTACCCAAAGGCTTCCGCTGAGAGCACTTTTTGATGGCAGAAAGTGGCACCGTACGTGTTTTTTCGGGTCTAACTCGGGTTCAGCTTCTTGTTGCGGTTAGGGTTATGTTTAGGGTTGTTAGGAAAGAGTGAAGACGCAGAGTCCTGTTGAGTGTGGGGTTGCGTAAAGGCTCCCCCAGGGAGTTCAGGTGTACCCAAAGGCTTCCGCTGAGAGCACTTTTTGATGGCAGAAAGTGGCACCGTACGTGTTTTTTCGGGTCTAACTCGGGTTCAGCTTCTTGTTGCGGTTAGGGTTATGTTTAGGGTTGTTAGGAAAGAGTGAAGACGCAGAGTCCTGTTGAGTGTGGGGTTGCGTAAAGGCTCCCCCAGGGAGTTCAGGTGTACCCAAAGGCTTCCGCTGAGAGCACTTTTTGATGGCAGAAAGTGGCACCGTACGTGTTTTTTCGGGTCTAACTCGGGTTCAGCTTCTTGTTGCGGTTAGGGTTATGTTTAGGGTTGTTAGGAAAGAGTGAAGACGCAGAGTCCTGTTGAGTGTGGGGTTGCGTAAAGGCTCCCCCAGGGAGTTCAGGTGTACCCAAAGGCTTCCGCTGAGAGCACTTTTTGATGGCAGAAAGTGGCACCGTTCGTGTTTTTTCGGGTCTAACTCGGGTTCAGCTTCTTGTTGCGGTTAGGGTTATGTTTAGGGTTGTTAGGAAAGAGCGAAGACGCAGAGTCCTGTTGAGTGTCGGGTTGCGTAAAGGCTCCCCCAGGGAGTTCAGGTGTACCCAAAGGCTTCCGCTGAGAGCACTTTTGGATGGCAGAAAGTGGCACCGTACGTGTTTTTTCGGGTCTAACTCGGGTTCAGCTTCTTGTTGCGGTTAGGGTTATGTTTAGGGTTGTTAGGAAAGAGTGAAGACGCAGAGTCCTGTTGAGTGTGGGGTTGCGTAAAGGCTCCCCCAGGGAGTTCAGGTGTACCCAAAGGCTTCCGCTGAGAGCACTTTTTGATGGCAGAAAGTGGCACCGTACGTGTTTTTTCGGGTCTAACTCGGGTTCAGCTTCTTGTTGCGGTTAGGGTTATGTTTAGGGTTGTTAGGAAAGAGTGAAGACGCAGAGTCCTGTTGAGTGTGGGGTTGCGTAA
>NW_027663909.1:27500-52500 GCF_964034855.1 Anser brachyrhynchus
AACTCGGGTTCAGCTTCTTGTTGCGGTTAGGGTTATGTTTAGGGTTGTTAGGAAAGAGTGAAGACGCAGAGTCCTGTTGAGTGTGGGGTTGCGTAAAGGCTCCCCCAGGGAGTTCAGGTGTACCCAAAGGCTTCCGCTGAGAGCACTTTTTGATGGCAGAAAGTGGCACCGTACGTGTTTTTTCGGGTCTAACTCGGGTTGAGCTTCTTGTTGCGGTTAGGGTTATGTTTAGGGTTGTTAGGAAAGAGTGAAGACGCAGAGTCCTGTTGAGTGTGGGGTTGTGTAAAGGCTCCCCCAGGGAGTTCAGGTGTACCCAAAGGCTTCCGCTGAGAGCACTTTTTGATGGCAGAAAGTGGCACCGTACGTGTTTTTTCGGGTCTAACTCGGGTTCAGCTTCTTGTTGCGGTTAGGGTTATGTTTAGGGTTGTTAGGAAAGAGTGAAGACGCAGAGTCCTGTTGAGTGTGGGGTTGCGTAAAGGCTCCCCCAGGGAGTTCAGGTGTACCCAAAGGCTTCCGCTGAGAGCACTTTTTGATGGCAGAAAGTGGCACCGTACGTGTTTTTTCGGGTCTAACTCGGGTTGAGCTTCTTGTTGCGGTTAGGGTTATGTTTAGGGTTGTTAGGAAAGAGTGAAGACGCAGAGTCCTGTTGAGTGTGGGGTTGCGTAAAGGCTCCCCCAGGGAGTTCAGGTGTACCCAAAGGCTTCCGCTGAGAGCACTTTTTGATGGCAGAAAGTGGCACCGTACGTGTTTTTTCGGGTCTAACTCGGGTTCAGCTTCTTGTTGCGGTTAGGGTTATGTTTAGGGTTGTTAGGAAAGAGTGAAGACGCAGAGTCCTGTTGAGTGCGGGGTTGCGTAAAGGCTCCCCCAGGGAGTTCAGGTGTACCCAAAGGCTTCCGCTGAGAGCACTTTTGGATGGCAGAAAGTGGCACCGTACGTGTTTTTTCGGGTCTAACTCGGGTTGAGCTTCTTGTTGCGGTTAGGGTTATGTTTAGGGTTGTTAGGAAAGAGTGAAGACGCAGAGTCCTGTTGAGTGTGGGGTTGCGTAAAGGCTCCCCCAGGGAGTTCAGGTGTACCCAAAGGCTTCCGCTGAGAGCACTTTTTGATGGCAGAAAGTGGCACCGTACGTGTTTTTTTGGGTCTAACTCGGGTTCAGCTTCTTGTTGCGGTTAGGGTTATGTTTAGGGTTGTTAGGAAAGAGTGAAGACGCAGAGTCCTGTTGAGTGTGGGGTTGCGTAAAGGCTCCCCCAGGGAGTTCAGGTGTACCCAAAGGCTTCCGCTGAGAGCACTTTTGGATGGCAGAAAGTGGCACCGTACGTGTTTTTTCGGGTCTAACTCGGGTTCAGCTTCTTGTTGCGGTTAGGGTTATGTTTAGGGTTGTTAGGAAAGAGTGAAGATGCAGAGTCCTGTTGAGTGTGGGGTTGCGTAAAGGCTCCCCCAGGGAGTTCAGGTGTACCCAAAGGCTTCCGCTGAGAGCACTTTTTGATGGCAGAAAGTGGCACCGTACGTGTTTTTTCGGGTCTAACTCGGGTTCAGCTTCTTGTTGCGGTTAGGGTTATGTTTAGGGTTGTTAGGAAAGAGTGAAGACGCAGAGTCCTGTTGAGTGTGGGGTTGCGTAAAGGCTCCCCCAGGGAGTTCAGGTGTTCCCAAAGGCTTCCGCTGAGAGCACTTTTTGATGGCAGAAAGTGGCACCGTACGTGTTTTTTCGGGTCTAACTCGGGTTCAGCTTCTTGTTGCGGTTAGGCTTATGTTTAGGGTTGTTAGGAAAGAGTGAAGACGCAGAGTCCTGTTGAGTGTGGGGTTGCGTAAAGGCTCCCCCAGGGAGTTCAGGTGTACCCAAAGGCTTCCGCTGAGAGCACTTTTTGATGGCAGAAAGTGGCACCGTACGTGTTTTTTCGGGTCTAACTCGGGTTGAGCTTCTTGTTGCGGTTAGGGTTATGTTTAGGGTTGTTAGGAAAGAGTGAAGACGCAGAGTCCTGTTGAGTGTGGGGTTGCGTAAAGGCTCGCCCAGGGAGTTCAGGTGTACCCAAAGGCTTCCGCTGAGAGCACTTTTTGATGGCAGAAAGTGGCACCGTACGTGTTTTTTCGGGTCTAACTCGGGTTGAGCTTCTTGTTGCGGTTAGGGTTATGTTTAGGGTTGTTAGGAAAGAGTGAAGACGCAGAGTCCTGTTGAGTGTGGGGTTGCGTAAAGGCTCCCCCAGGGAGTTCAGGTGTACCCAAAGGCTTCCGCTGAGAGCACTTTTTGATGGCAGAAAGTGGCACCGTACGTGTTTTTTCGGGTCTAACTCGGGTTCAGCTTCTTGTTGCGGTTAGGGTTATGTTTAGGGTTGTTAGGAAAGAGTGAAGACGCAGAGTCCTGTTGAGTGTGGGGTTGCGTAAAGGCTCCCCCAGGGAGTTCAGGTGTACCCAAAGGCTTCCGCTGAGAGCACTTTTTGATGGCAGGAAGTGGCACCGTACGTGTTTTTTCGGGTCTAACTCGGGTTCAGCTTCTTGTTGCGGTTAGGGTTATGTTTAGGGTTGTTAGGAAAGAGTGAAGACGCAGAGTCCTGTTGAGTGTGGGGTTGCGTAAAGGCTCCCCCAGGGAGTTCAGGTGTACCCAAAGGCTTCCGCTGAGAGCACTTTTTGATGGCAGAAAGTGGCACCGTACGTGTTTTTTCGGGTCTAACTCGGGTTCAGCTTCTTGTTGCGGTTAGGGTTGTGTTTAGGGTTGTTAGGAAAGAGTGAAGACGCAGAGTCCTGTTGAGTGTGGGGTTGCGTAAAGGCTCCCCCAGGGAGTTCAGGTGTACCCAAAGGCTTCCGCTGAGAGCACTTTTTGATGGCAGAAAGTGGCACCGTACGTGTTTTTTCGGGTCTAACTCGGGTTCTGCTTCTTGTTCCGGTTAGGCTTATGTTTAGGGTTGTTAGGAAAGAGTGAAAACGCAGAGTCCTGTTGAGTGTGGGGTTGCGTAAAGACTCCCCCAGGGAGTTCAGGTGTACCCAAAGGCTTCCGCTGAGAGCACTTTTTGATGGCAGAAAGTGGCACCGTACGTGTTTTTTCGGGTCTAACTCGGGTTGAGCTTCTTGTTGCGGTTAGGGTTATGTTTAGGGTTGTTAGGAAAGAGTGAAGACGCAGAGTCCTGTTGAGTGTGGGGTTGCGTAAAGGCTCCCCCAGGGAGTTCACGTGTACCCAAAGGCTTCCGCTGAGAGCACTTTTTGATGGCAGAAAGTGGCACCGTACGTGTTTTTTCGGGTCTAACTCGGGTTCAGCTTCTTGTTGCGGTTAGGGTTATGTTTAGGGTTGTTAGGAAAGAGTGAAGACGCAGAGTCCTGTTGAGTGTGGGGTTGCGTAAAGGCTCCCCCAGGGAGTTCAGGTGTACCCAAAGGCTTCCGCTGAGAGCACTTTTTGATGGCAGAAAGTGGCACCGTACGTGTTTTTTCGGGTCTAACTCGGGTTCAGCTTCTTGTTGCGGTTAGGCTTATGTTTAGGGTTGTTAGGAAAGAGTGAAAACGCAGAGTCCTGTTGAGTGTGGGGTTGCGTAAAGACTCCCCCAGGGAGTTCAGGTGTACCCAAAGGCTTCCGCTGAGAGCACTTTTTGATGGCAGAAAGTGGCACCGTACGTGTTTTTTCGGGTCTAACTCGGGTTGAGCTTCTTGTTGCGGTTAGGGTTATGTTTAGGGTTGTTAGGAAAGAGTGAAGACGCAGAGTCCTGTTGAGTGTGGGGTTGCGTAAAGGCTCCCCCAGGGAGTTCAGGTGTTCCCAAAGGCTTCCGCTGAGAGCACTTTTTGATGGCAGAAAGTGGCACCGTACGTGTTTTTTCGGGTCTAACTCGGGTTCAGCTTCTTGTTGCGGTTAGGGTTATGTTCAGGGTTGTTAGGAAAGAGTGAAGACGCAGAGTCCTGTTGAGTGTGGGGTTGCGTAAAGGCTCCCCCAGGGAGTTCAGGTGTACCCAAAGGCTTCCGCTGAGAGCACTTTTTGATGGCAGAAAGTGGCACCGTACGTGTTTTTTCGGGTCTAACTCGGGTTCAGCTTCTTGTTGCGGTTAGGCTTATGTTTAGGGTTGTTAGGAAAGAGTGAAGACGCAGAGTCCTGTTGAGTGTGGGGTTGCGTAAAGGCTCCCCCAGGGAGTTCAGGTGTACCCAAAGGCTTCCGCTGAGAGCACTTTTTGATGGCAGAAAGTGGCACCGTACGTGTTTTTTCGGGTCTAACTCGGGTTCAGCTTCTTGTTGCGGTTAGGGTTATGTTTAGGGTTGTTAGGAAAGAGTGAAGACGCAGAGTCCTGTTGAGTGTGGGGTTGCGTAAAGGCTCCCCCAGGGAGTTCAGGTGTACCCAAAGGCTTCCGCTGAGAGCACTTTTTGATGGCAGAAAGTGGCACCGTACGTGTTTTTTCGGGTCTAACTCGGGTTCAGCTTCTTGTTGCGGTTAGGGTTATGTTTAGGGTTGTTAGGAAAGAGTGAAGACGCAGAGTCCTGTTGAGTGTGGGGTTGCGTAAAGGCTCCCCCAGGGAGTTCAGGTGTACCCAAAGGCTTCCGCTGAGAGCACTTTTTGATGGCAGAAAGTGGCACCGTACGTGTTTTTTCGGGTCTAACTCGGGTTGAGCTTCTTGTTGCGGTTAGGGTTATGTTTAGGGTTGTTAGGAAAGAGTGAAGACGCAGAGTCCTGTTGAGTGTGGGGTTGCGTAAAGGCTCCCCCAGGGAGTTCAGGTGTACCCAAAGGCTTCCGCTGAGAGCACTTTTTGATGGCAGAAAGTGGCACCGTACGTGTTTTTTCGGGTCTAACTCGGGTTCAGCTTCTTGTTGCGGTTAGGGTTATGTTTAGGGTTGTTAGGAAAGAGTGAAGACGCAGAGTCCTGTTGAGTGTGGGGTTGCGTAAAGGCTCCCCCAGGGAGTTCAGGTGTTCCCAAAGGCTTCCGCTGAGAGCACTTTTTGATGGCAGAAAGTGGCACCGTACGTGTTTTTTCGGGTCTAACTCGGGTTCAGCTTCTTGTTGCGGTTAGGGTTATGTTTAGGGTTGTTAGGAAAGAGTGAAGACGCAGAGTCCTGTTGAGTGTGGGGTTGCGTAAAGGCTCCCCCAGGGAGTTCAGGTGTACCCAAAGGCTTCCGCTGAGAGCACTTTTTGATGGCAGAAAGTGGCACCGTACGTGTTTTTTCGGGTCTAACTCGGGTTCAGCTTCTTGTTGCGGTTAGGGTTATGTTTAGGGTTGTTAGGAAAGAGTGAAGACGCAGAGTCCTGTTGAGTGTGGGGTTGCGTAAAGGCTCCCCCAGGGAGTTCAGGTGTACCCAAAGGCTTCCGCTGAGAGCACTTTTTGATGGCAGAAAGTGGCACCGTACGTGTTTTTTCGGGTCTAACTCGGGTTCAGCTTCTTGTTGCGGTTAGGGTTATGTTTAGGGTTGTTAGGAAAGAGTGAAGACGCAGAGTCCTGTTGAGTGTGGGGTTGCGTAAAGGCTCCCCCAGGGAGTTCAGGTGTACCCAAAGGCTTCCGCTGAGAGCACTTTTTGATGGCAGAAAGTGGCACCGTACGTGTTTTTTCGGGTCTAACTCGGGTTCAGCTTCTTGTTGCGGTTAGGGTTATGTTTAGGGTTGTTAGGAAAGAGTGAAGACGCAGAGTCCTGTTGAGTGTGGGGTTGCGTAAAGGCTCCCCCAGGGAGTTCAGGTGTACCCAAAGGCTTCCGCTGAGAGCACTTTTGGATGGCAGAAAGTGGCACCGTACGTGTTTTTTCGGGTCTAACTCGGGTTGAGCTTCTTGTTCCGGTTAGGTTTATGTTTAGGGTTGTTAGGAAAGAGTGAAGACGCAGAGTCCTGTTGAGTGTGGGGTTGTGTAAAGGCTCCCCCAGGGAGTTCAGGTGTTCCCAAAGGCTTCCGCTGAGAGCACTTTTGGATGGCAGAAAGTGGCACCGTACGTGTTTTTTCGGGTCTAACTCGGGTTCAGCTTCTTGTTGCGGTTAGGGTTATGTTTAGGGTTGTTAGGAAAGAGTGAAGACGCAGAGTCCTGTTGAGTGTGGGGTTGCGTAAAGGCTCCCCCAGGGAGTTCAGGTGTACCCAAAGGCTTCCGCTGAGAGCACTTTTTGATGGCAGAAAGTGGCACCGTACGTGTTTTTTCGGGTCTAACTCGGGTTGAGCTTCTTGTTGCGGTTAGGGTTATGTTTAGGGTTGTTAGGAAAGAGTGAAGACGCAGAGTCCTGTTGAGTGTGGGGTTGCGTAAAGGCTCCCCCAGGGAGTTCAGGTGTACCCAAAGGCTTCCGCTGAGAGCACTTTTTGATGGCAGAAAGTGGCACCGTACGTGTTTTTTCGGGTCTAACTCGGGTTCAGCTTCTTGTTGCGGTTAGGGTTATGTTTAGGGTTGTTAGGAAAGAGTGAAGACGCAGAGTCCTGTTGAGTGTGGGGTTGCGTAAAGGCTCCCCCAGGGAGTTCAGGTGTACCCAAAGGCTTCCGCTGAGAGCACTTTTTGATGGCAGAAAGTGGCACCGTACGTGTTTTTTCGGGTCTAACTCGGGTTGAGCTTCTTGTTGCGGTTAGGGTTATGTTTAGGGTTGTTAGGAAAGAGTGAAGACGCAGAGTCCTGTTGAGTGTGGGGTTGCGTAAAGGCTCCCCCAGGGAGTTCAGGTGTACCCAAAGGCTTCCGCTGAGAGCACTTTTTGATGGCAGAAAGTGGCACCGTACGTGTTTTTTCGGGTCTAACTCGGGTTCAGCTTCTTGTTGCGGTTAGGGTTATGTTTAGGGTTGTTAGGAAAGAGTGAAGACGCAGAGTCCTGTTGAGTGCGGGGTTGCGTAAAGGCTCCCCCAGGGAGTTCAGGTGTACCCAAAGGCTTCCGCTGAGAGCACTTTTTGATGGCAGAAAGTGGCACCGTACGTGTTTTTTCGGGTCTAACTCGGGTTCAGCTTCTTGTTGCGGTTAGGGTTATGTTTAGGGTTGTTAGGAAAGAGTGAAGACGCAGAGTCCTGTTGAGTGTGGGGTTGCGTAAAGGCTCCCCCAGGGAGTTCAGGTGTACCCAAAGGCTTCCGCTGAGAGCACTTTTTGATGGCAGAAAGTGGCACCGTACGTGTTTTTTCGGGTCTAACTCGGGTTCAGCTTCTTGTTGCAGTTAGGGTTATGTTTAGGGTTGTTAGGAAAGAGTGAAGACGCAGAGTCCTGTTGAGTGTGCGGTTGCGTAAAGGCTCCCCCAGGGAGTTCAGGTGTACCCAAAGGCTTCCGCTGAGAGCACTTTTTGATGGCAGAAAGTGGCATCGTACGTGTTTTTTCGGGTCTAACTCGGGTTCAGCTTCTTGTTGCGGTTAGGGTTATGTTTAGGGTTGTTAGGAAAGAGCGAAGACGCAGAGTCCTGTTGAGTGTGGGGTTGCGTAAAGGCTCCCCCAGGGAGTTCAGGTGTACCCAAAGGCTTCCGCTGAGAGCACTTTTTGATGGCAGAAAGTGGCACCGTACGTGTTTTTTCGGGTCTAACTCGGGTTCAGCTTCTTGTTGCGGTTAGGGTTATGTTTAGGGTTGTTAGGAAAGAGTGAAGACGCAGAGTCCTGTTGAGTGTGGGGTTGCGTAAAGGCTCCCCCAGGGAGTTCACGTGTACCCAAAGGCTTCCGCTGAGAGCACTTTTTGATGGCAGAAAGTGGCACCGTACGTGTTTTTTCGGGTCTAACTCGGGTTCAGCTTCTTGTTGCGGTTAGGGTTATGTTTAGGGTTGTTAGGAAAGAGTGAAGACGCAGAGTCCTGTTGAGTGTGGGGTTGCGTAAAGGCTCCCCCAGGGAGTTCAGGTGTACCCAAAGGCTTCCGCTGAGAGCACTTTTTGATGGCAGAAAGTGGCACCGTACGTGTTTTTTCGGGTCTAACTCGGGTTCAGCTTCTTGTTGCGGTTAGGGTTATGTTTAGGGTTGTTAGGAAAGAGTGAAGACGCAGAGTCCTGTTGAGTGTGGGGTTGCGTAAAGGCTCCCCCAGGGAGTTCACGTGTACCCAAAGGCTTCCGCTGAGAGCACTTTTTGATGGCAGAAAGTGGCACCGTACGTGTTTTTTCGGGTCTAACTCGGGTTCAGCTTCTTGTTGCGGTTAGGGTTATGTTTAGGGTTGTTAGGAAAGAGTGAAGACGCAGAGTCCTGTTGAGTGTGGGGTTGCGTAAAGGCTCCCCCAGGGAGTTCAGGTGTACCCAAAGGCTTCCGCTGAGAGCACTTTTTGATGGCAGAAAGTGGCACCGTACGTGTTTTTTCGGGTCTAACTCGGGTTCAGCTTCTTGTTGCGGTTAGGGTTATGTTTAGGGTTGTTAGGAAAGAGCGAAGACGCAGAGTCCTGTTGAGTGTGGGGTTGCGTAAAGGCTCCCCCAGGGAGTTCACGTGTACCCAAAGGCTTCCGCTGAGAGCACTTTTGGATGGCAGAAAGTGGCACCGTACGTGTTTTTTCGGGTCTAACTCGGGTTCAGCTTCTTGTTGCGGTTAGGGTTATGTTTAGGGTTGTTAGGAAAGAGTGAAGACGCAGAGTCCTGTTGAGTGTGGGGTTGCGTAAAGGCTCCCCCAGGGAGTTCAGGTGTACCCAAAGGCTTCCGCTGAGAGCACTTTTTGATGGCAGAAAGTGGCACCGTACGTGTTTTTTCGGGTCTAACTCGGGTTCAGCTTCTTGTTGCGGTTAGGGTTATGTTTAGGGTTGTTAGGAAAGAGTGAAGACGCAGAGTCCTGTTGAGTGTGGGGTTGCGTAAAGGCTCCCCCAGGGAGTTCAGGTGTACCCAAAGGCTTCCGCTGAGAGCACTTTTTGATGGCAGAAAGTGGCACCGTACGTGTTTTTTCGGGTCTAACTCGGGTTCAGCTTCTTGTTGCGGTTAGGGTTATGTTTAGGGTTGTTAGGAAAGAGTGAAGACGCAGAGTCCTGTTGAGTGTGGGGTTGCGTAAAGGCTCCCCCAGGGAGTTCACGTGTGCCCAAAGGCTTCCGCTGAGAGCACTTTTTGATGGCAGAAAGTGGCACCGTACGTGTTTTTTCGGGTCTAACTCGGGTTCAGCTTCTTGTTGCGGTTAGGGTTATGTTTAGGGTTGTTAGGAAAGAGTGAAGACGCAGAGTCCTGTTGAGTGTGGGGTTGCGTAAAGGCTCCCCCAGGGAGTTCAGGTGTACCCAAAGGCTTCCGCTGAGAGCACTTTTTGATGGCAGAAAGTGGCACCGTACGTGTTTTTTCGGGTCTAACTCGGGTTCAGCTTCTTGTTGCGGTTAGGGTTATGTTTAGGGTTGTTAGGAAAGAGTGAAGACTCAGAGTCCTGTTGAGTGTGGGGTTGCGTAAAGGCTCCCCCAGGGAGTTCAGGTGTACCCAAAGGCTTCCGCTGAGAGCACTTTTGGATGGCAGAAAGTGGCACCGTACGTGTTTTTTCGGGTCTAACTCGGGTTCAGCTTCTTGTTGCGGTTAGGGTTATGTTTAGGGTTGTTAGGAAAGAGTGAAGACGCAGAGTCCTGTTGAGTGTGGGGTTGCGTAAAGGCTCCCCCAGGGAGTTCAGGTGTACCCAAAGGCTTCCGCTGAGAGCACTTTTTGATGGCAGAAAGTGGCACCGTACGTGTTTTTTCGGGTCTAACTCGGGTTCAGCTTCTTGTTGCGGTTAGGGTTATGTTTAGGGTTGTTAGGAAAGAGTGAAGACGCAGAGTCCTGTTGAGTGTGGGGTTGCGTAAAGGCTCCCCCAGGGAGTTCAGGTGTTCCCAAAGGCTTCCGCTGAGAGCACTTTTTGATGGCAGAAAGTGGCACCGTACGTGTTTTTTCGGGTCTAACTCGGGTTGAGCTTCTTGTTCCGGTTAGGCTTATGTTTAGGGTTGTTAGGAAAGAGTGAAGACGCAGAGTCCTGTTGAGTGTGGGGTTGTGTAAAGGCTCCCCCAGGGAGTTCAGGTGTTCCCAAAGGCTTCCGCTGAGAGCACTTTTTGATGGCAGAAAGTGGCACCGTACGTGTTTTTTCGGGTCTAACTCGGGTTCAGCTTCTTGTTGCGGTTAGGGTTATATTTAGGGTTGTTAGGAAAGAGTGAAGACGCAGAGTCCTGTTGAGTGTGCGGTTGCGTAAAGGCTCCCCCAGGGAGTTCAGGTGTACCCAAAGGCTTCCGCTGAGAGCACTTTTTGATGGCAGAAAGTGGCATCGTACGTGTTTTTTCGGGTCTAACTCGGGTTCAGCTTCTTGTTGCGGTTAGGGTTATGTTTAGGGTTGTTAGGAAAGAGTGAAGACGCAGAGTCCTGTTGAGTGTGGGGTTGCGTAAAGGCTCCCCCAGGGAGTTCAGGTGTACCCAAAGGCTTCCGCTGAGAGCACTTTTGGATGGCAGAAAGTGGCACCGTACGTGTTTTTTCGGGTCTAACTCGGGTTCAGCTTCTTGTTGCGGTTAGGGTTATGTTTAGGGTTGTTAGGAAAGAGTGAAGACGCAGAGTCCTGTTTAGTGTGGGGTTGCGTAAAGGCTCCCCCAGGGAGTTCAGGTGTACCCAAAGGCTTCCGCTGAGAGCACTTTTTGATGGCAGAAAGTGGCACCGTACGTGTTTTTTCGGGTCTAACTCGGGTTCAGCGTCTTGTTGCGGTTAGGGTTATGTTTAGGGTTGTTAGGAAAGAGTGAAGACGCAGAGTCCTGTTGAGTGCGGGGTTGCGTAAAGGCTCCCCCAGGGAGTTCAGGTGTACCCAAAGGCTTCCGCTGAGAGCACTTTTTGATGGCAGAAAGTGGCACCGTACGTGTTTTTTCGGGTCTAACTCGCTTTCAGCTTCTTGTTGCGGTTAGGGTTATGTTTAGGGTTGTTAGGAAAGAGTGAAGACGCAGAGTCCTGTTGAGTGTGGGGTTGCGTAAAGGCTCCCCCAGGGAGTTCAGGTGTACCCAAAGGCTTCCGCTGAGAGCACTTTTGGATGGCAGAAAGTGGCACCGTACGTGTTTTTTCGGGTCTAACTCGGGTTCAGCTTCTTGTTGCGGTTAGGGTTATGTTTAGGGTTGTTAGGAAAGAGTGAAGACGCAGAGTCCTGTTGAGTGTGGGGTTGCGTAAAGGCTCCCCCAGGGAGTTCAGGTGTACCCAAAGGCTTCCGCTGAGAGCACTTTTTGATGGCAGAAAGTGGCACCGTACGTGTTTTTTCGGGTCTAACTCGGGTTGAGCTTCTTGTTGCGGTTAGGGTTATGTTTAGGGTTGTTAGGAAAGAGCGAAGACGCAGAGTCCTGTTGAGTGTGGGGTTGCGTAAAGGCTCCCCCAGGGAGTTCAGGTGTACCCAAAGGCTTCCGCTGAGAGCACTTTTTGATGGCAGAAAGTGGCACCGTACGTGTTTTTTCGGGTCTAACTCGGGTTCAGCTTCTTGTTGCGGTTAGGGTTATGTTTAGGGTTGTTAGGAAAGAGTGAAGACGCAGAGTCCTGTTGAGTGTGGGGTTGCGTAAAGGCTCCCCCAGGGAGTTCAGGTGTACCCAAAGGCTTCCGCTGAGAGCACTTTTGGATGGCAGAAAGTGGCACCGTACGTGTTTTTTCGGGTCTAACTCGGGTTCAGCTTCTTGTTGCGGTTAGGGTTATGTTTAGGGTTGTTAGGAAAGAGTGAAGACGCAGAGTCCTGTTGAGTGTGGGGTTGCGTAAAGGCTCCCCCAGGGAATTCAGGTGTACCCAAAGGCTTCCGCTGAGAGCACTTTTGGATGGCAGAAAGTGGCACCGTACGTGTTTTTTCGGGTCTAACTCGGGTTCAGCTTCTTGTTGCGGTTAGGGTTATGTTTAGGGTTGTTAGGAAAGAGTGAAGACGCAGAGTCCTGTTGAGTGTGGGGTTGCGTAAAGGCTCCCCCAGGGAGTTCAGGTGTACCCAAAGGCTTCCGCTGAGAGCACTTTTGGATGGCAGAAAGTGGCACCGTACGTGTTTTTTCGGGTCTAACTCGGGTTGAGCTTCTTGTTGCGGTTAGGGTTATGTTTAGGGTTGTTAGGAAAGAGTGAAGACGCAGAGTCCTGTTGAGTGTGGGGTTGCGTAAAGGCTCCCCCAGGGAGTTCAGGTGTACCCAAAGGCTTCCGCTGAGAGCACTTTTTGATGGCAGAAAGTGGCACCGTACGTGTTTTTTCGGGTCTAACTCGGGTTCAGCTTCTTGTTGCGGTTAGGGTTATGTTTAGGGTTGTTAGGAAAGAGTGAAGACGCAGAGTCCTGTTGAGTGTGGGGTTGCGTAAAGGCTCCCCCAGGGAGTTCAGGTGTACCCAAAGGCTTCCGCTGAGAGCACTTTTGGATGGCAGAAAGTGGCACCGTACGTGTTTTTTCGGGTCTAACTCGGGTTGAGCTTCTTGTTGCGGTTAGGGTTATGTTTAGGGTTGTTAGGAAAGAGTGAAGACGCAGAGTCCTGTTGAGTGTGGGGTTGCGTAAAGGCTCCCCCAGGGAGTTCAGGTGTACCCAAAGGCTTCCGCTGAGAGCACTTTTTGATGGCAGAAAGTGGCACCGTACGTGTTTTTTCGGGTCTAACTCGGGTTCAGCTTCTTGTTGCGGTTAGGGTTATGTTTAGGGTTGTTAGGAAAGAGTGAAGACGCAGAGTCCTGTTGAGTGCGGGGTTGCGTAAAGGCTCCCCCAGGGAGTTCAGGTGTACCCAAAGGCTTCCGCTGAGAGCACTTTTTGATGGCAGAAAGTGGCACCGTACGTGTTTTTTCGGGTCTAACTCGGGTTCAGCTTCTTGTTGCGGTTAGGGTTATGTTTAGGGTTGTTAGGAAAGAGTGAAGACGCAGAGTCCTGTTGAGTGTGGGGTTGCGTAAAGGCTCCCCCAGGGAGTTCACGTGTACCCAAAGGCTTCCGCTGAGAGCACTTTTTGATGGCAGAAAGTGGCACCGTACGTGTTTTTTCGGGTCTAACTCGGGTTCAGCTTCTTGTTGCGGTTAGGGTTATGTTTAGGGTTGTTAGGAAAGAGTGAAGACGCAGAGTCCTGTTGAGTGTGCGGTTGCGTAAAGGCTCCCCCAGGGAGTTCAGGTGTACCCAAAGGCTTCCGCTGAGAGCACTTTTTGATGGCAGAAAGTGGCATCGTACGTGTTTTTTCGGGTCTAACTCGGGTTCAGCTTCTTGTTGCGGTTAGGGTTATGTTTAGGGTTGTTAGGAAAGAGCGAAGACGCAGAGTCCTGTTGAGTGTGGGGTTGCGTAAAGGCTCCCCCAGGGAGTTCAGGTGTACCCAAAGGCTTCCGCTGAGAGCACTTTTTGATGGCAGAAAGTGGCACCGTACGTGTTTTTTCGGGTCTAACTCGGGTTCAGCTTCTTGTTGCGGTTAGGGTTATGTTTAGGGTTGTTAGGAAAGAGTGAAGACGCAGAGTCCTGTTGAGTGTGGGGTTGCGTAAAGGCTCCCCCAGGGAGTTCACGTGTACCCAAAGGCTTCCGCTGAGAGCACTTTTTGATGGCAGAAAGTGGCACCGTACGTGTTTTTTCGGGTCTAACTCGGGTTCAGCTTCTTGTTGCGGTTAGGGTTATGTTTAGGGTTGTTAGGAAAGAGTGAAGACGCAGAGTCCTGTTGAGTGTGGGGTTGCGTAAAGGCTCCCCCAGGGAGTTCAGGTGTACCCAAAGGCTTCCGCTGAGAGCACTTTTTGATGGCAGAAAGTGGCACCGTACGTGTTTTTTCGGGTCTAACTCGGGTTCAGCTTCTTGTTGCGGTTAGGGTTATGTTTAGGGTTGTTAGGAAAGAGTGAAGACGCAGAGTCCTGTTGAGTGTGGGGTTGCGTAAAGGCTCCCCCAGGGAGTTCAGGTGTACCCAAAGGCTTCCGCTGAGAGCACTTTTGGATGGCAGAAAGTGGCACCGTACGTGTTTTTTCGGGTCTAACTCGGGTTCAGCTTCTTGTTGCGGTTAGGATTATGTTTAGGGTTGTTAGGAAAGAGTGAAGACGCAGAGTCCTGTTGAGTGTGGGGTTGCGTAAAGGCTCCCCCAGGGAGTTCAGGTGTACCCAAAGGCTTCCGCTGAGAGCACTTTTTGATGGCAGAAAGTGGCACCGTACGTGTTTTTTCGGGTCTAACTCGGGTTCAGCTTCTTGTTGCGGTTAGGGTTATATTTAGGGTTGTTAGGAAAGAGTGAAGACGCAGAGTCCTGTTGAGTGTGCGGTTGCGTAAAGGCTCCCCCAGGGAGTTCAGGTGTACCCAAAGGCTTCCGCTGAGAGCACTTTTTGATGGCAGAAAGTGGCACCGTACGTGTTTTTTCGGGTCTAACTCGGGTTCAGCTTCTTGTTGCGGTTAGGGTTATGTTTAGGGTTGTTAGGAAAGAGTGAAGACGCAGAGTCCTGTTGAGTGTGGGGTTGCGTAAAGGCTCCCCCAGGGAGTTCAGGTGTACCCAAAGGCTTCCGCTGAGAGCACTTTTTGATGGCAGAAAGTGGCACCGTACGTGTTTTTTCGGGTCTAACTCGGGTTCAGCTTCTTGTTGCGGTTAGGGTTATGTTTAGGGTTGTTAGGAAAGAGTGAAGACGCAGAGTCCTGTTGAGTGTGGGGTTGCGTAAAGGCTCCCCCAGGGAGTTCAGGTGTTCCCAAAGGCTTCCGCTGAGAGCACTTTTTGATGGCAGAAAGTGGCACCGTACGTGTTTTTTCGGGTCTAACTCGGGTTGAGCTTCTTGTTCCGGTTAGGCTTATGTTTAGGGTTGTTAGGAAAGAGTGAAGACGCAGAGTCCTGTTGAGTGTGGGGTTGTGTAAAGGCTCCCCCAGGGAGTTCAGGTGTTCCCAAAGGCTTCCGCTGAGAGCACTTTTTGATGGCAGAAAGTGGCACCGTACGTGTTTTTTCGGGTCTAACTCGGGTTCAGCTTCTTGTTGCGGTTAGGGTTATATTTAGGGTTGTTAGGAAAGAGTGAAGACGCAGAGTCCTGTTGAGTGTGCGGTTGCGTAAAGGCTCCCCCAGGGAGTTCAGGTGTACCCAAAGGCTTCCGCTGAGAGCACTTTTTGATGGCAGAAAGTGGCACCGTACGTGTTTTTTCGGGTCTAACTCGGGTTCAGCTTCTTGTTGCGGTTAGGGTTATGTTTAGGGTTGTTAGGAAAGAGTGAAGACGCAGAGTCCTGTTGAGTGTGGGGTTGCGTAAAGGCTCCCCCAGGGAGTTCAGGTGTACCCAAAGGCTTCCGCTGAGAGCACTTTTGGATGGCAGAAAGTGGCACCGTACGTGTTTTTTCGGGTCTAACTCGGGTTCAGCTTCTTGTTGCGGTTAGGGTTATGTTTAGGGTTGTTAGGAAAGAGTGAAGACGCAGAGTCCTGTTGAGTGTGGGGTTGCGTAAAGGCTCCCCCAGGGAGTTCAGGTGTACCCAAAGGCTTCCGCTGAGAGCACTTTTTGATGGCAGAAAGTGGCACCGTACGTGTTTTTTCGGGTCTAACTCGGGTTCAGCTTCTTGTTGCGGTTAGGGTTATGTTTAGGGTTGTTAGGAAAGAGTGAAGACGCAGAGTCCTGTTGAGTGCGGGGTTGCGTAAAGGCTCCCCCAGGGAGTTCAGGTGTACCCAAAGGCTTCCGCTGAGAGCACTTTTTGATGGCAGAAAGTGGCACCGTACGTGTTTTTTCGGGTCTAACTCGGGTTCAGCTTCTTGTTGCGGTTAGGGTTATGTTTAGGGTTGTTAGGAAAGAGTGAAGACGCAGAGTCCTGTTGAGTGTGGGGTTGCGTAAAGGCTCCCCCAGGGAGTTCAGGTGTACCCAAAGGCTTCCGCTGAGAGCACTTTTTGATGGCAGAAAGTGGCACCGTACGTGTTTTTTCGGGTCTAACTCGGGTTCAGCTTCTTGTTGCGGTTAGGGTTATGTTTAGGGTTGTTAGGAAAGAGTGAAGACGTAGAGTCCTGTTGAGTGTGCGGTTGCGTAAAGGCTCCCCCAGGGAGTTCAGGTGTACCCAAAGGCTTCCGCTGAGAGCACTTTTTGATGGCAGAAAGTGGTATCGTACGTGTTTTTTCGGGTCTAACTCGGGTTCAGCTTCTTGTTGCGGTTAGGGTTATGTTTAGGGTTGTTAGGAAAGAGTGAAGACGCAGAGTCCTGTTGAGTGTGGGGTTGCGTAAAGGCTCCCCCAGGGAGTTCAGGTGTACTCAAAGGCTTCCGCTGAGAGCACTTTTGGATGGCAGAAAGTGGCACCGTACGTGTTTTTTCGGGTCTAACTCGGGTTCAGCTTCTTGTTGCGGTTAGGGTTATGTTTAGGGTTGTTAGGAAAGAGTGAAGACGCAGAGTCCTGTTGAGTGTGGGGTTGCGTAAAGGCTCCCCCAGGGAGTTCAGGTGTACCCAAAGGCTTCCGCTGAGAGCACTTTTTGATGGCAGAAAGTGGCACCGTACGTGTTTTTTCGGGTCTAACTCGGGTTCAGCTTCTTGTTGCGGTTAGGGTTATGTTTAGGGTTGTTAGGAAAGAGTGAAGACGCAGAGTCCTGTTGAGTGTGGGGTTGCGTAAAGGCTCCCCCAGGGAGTTCAGGTGTACCCAAAGGCTTCCGCTGAGAGCACTTTTTGATGGCAGAAAGTGGCACCGTACGTGTTTTTTCGGGTCTAACTCGGGTTCAGCTTCTTGTTGCGGTTAGGGTTATGTTTAGGGTTGTTAGGAAAGAGCGAAGACGCAGAGTCCTGTTGAGTGTGGGGTTGCGTAAAGGCTCCCCCAGGGAGTTCAGGTGTACCCAAAGGCTTCCGCTGAGAGCACTTTTTGATGGCAGAAAGTGGCACCGTACGTGTTTTTTCGGGTCTAACTCGGGTTCAGCTTCTTGTTGCGGTTAGGGTTATGTTTAGGGTTGTTAGGAAAGAGTGAAGACGCAGAGTCCTGTTGAGTGTGGGGTTGCGTAAAGGCTCCCCCAGGGAGTTCAGGTGTACCCAAAGGCTTCCGCTGAGAGCACTTTTTGATGGCAGAAAGTGGCACCGTACGTGTTTTTTCGGGTCTAACTCGGGTTCAGCTTCTTGTTGCGGTTAGGGTTATGTTTAGGGTTGTTAGGAAAGAGCGAAGACGCAGAGTCCTGTTGAGTGTGGGGTTGCGTAAAGGCTCCCCCAGGGAGTTCAGGTGTACCCAAAGGCTTCCGCTGAGAGCACTTTTTGATGGCAGAAAGTGGCACCGTACGTGTTTTTTCGGGTCTAACTCGGGTTCAGCTTCTTGTTGCGGTTAGGGTTATGTTTAGGGTTGTTAGGAAAGAGTGAAAACGCAGAGTCCTGTTGAGTGTGGGGTTGCGTAAAGGCTCCCCCAGGGAGTTCACGTGTACCCAAAGGCTTCCGCTGAGAGCACTTTTTGATGGCAGAAAGTGGCACCGTACGTGTTTTTTCGGGTCTAACTCGGGTTCAGCTTCTTGTTGCGGTTAGGGTTATGTTTAGGGTTGTTAGGAAAGAGTGAAGACGCAGAGTCCTGTTGAGTGTGGGGTTGTGTAAAGGCTCCCCCAGGGAGTTCAGGTGTACCCAAAGGCTTCCGCTGAGAGCACTTTTTGATGGCAGAAAGTGGCACCGTACGTGTTTTTTCGGGTCTAACTCGGGTTCAGCTTCTTGTTGCGGTTAGGGTTATGTTTAGGGTTGTTAGGAAAGAGTGAAGACGCAGAGTCCTGTTGAGTGTGCGGTTGCGTAAAGGCTCCCCCAGGGAGTTCAGGTGTACCCAAAGGTTTCCGCTGAGAGCACTTTTTGATGGCAGAAAGTGGCACCGTACGTGTTTTTTCGGGTCTAACTCGGGTTCAGCTTCTTGTTGCGGTTAGGGTTATGTTTAGGGTTGTTAGGAAAGAGCGAAGACGCAGAGTCCTGTTGAGTGTGGGGTTGCGTAAAGGCTCCCCCAGGGAGTTCAGGTGTACCCAAAGGCTTCCGCTGAGAGCACTTTTTGATGGCAGAAAGTGGCACCGTACGTGTTTTTTCGGGTCTAACTCGGGTTCAGCTTCTTGTTGCGGTTAGGGTTATGTTTAGGGTTGTTAGGAAAGAGTGAAGACGCAGAGTCCTGTTGAGTGTGGGGTTGCGTAAAGGCTCCCCCAGGGAGTTCAGGTGTACCCAAAGGCTTCCGCTGAGAGCACTTTTTGATGGCAGAAAGTGGCACCGTACGTGTTTTTTCGGGTCTAACTCGGGTTCAGCTTCTTGTTGCGGTTAGGGTTATGTTTAGGGTTGTTAGGAAAGAGTGAAGACGCAGAGTCCTGTTGAGTGTGGGGTTGCGTAAAGGCTCCCCCAGGGAGTTCACGTGTGCCCAAAGGCTTCCGCTGAGAGCACTTTTTGATGGCAGAAAGTGGCACCGTACGTGTTTTTTCGGGTCTAACTCGGGTTCAGCTTCTTGTTGCGGTTAGGGTTATGTTTAGGGTTGTTAGGAAAGAGTGAAGACGCAGAGTCCTGTTGAGTGTGGGGTTGCGTAAAGGCTCCCCCAGGGAGTTCAGGTGTACCCAAAGGCTTCCGCTGAGAGCACTTTTTGATGGCAGAAAGTGGCACCGTACGTGTTTTTTCGGGTCTAACTCGGGTTCAGCTTCTTGTTGCGGTTAGGGTTATGTTTAGGGTTGTTAGGAAAGAGTGAAGACTCAGAGTCCTGTTGAGTGTGGGGTTGCGTAAAGGCTCCCCCAGGGAGTTCAGGTGTACCCAAAGGCTTCCGCTGAGAGCACTTTTGGATGGCAGAAAGTGGCACCGTACGTGTTTTTTCGGGTCTAACTCGGGTTCAGCTTCTTGTTGCGGTTAGGGTTATGTTTAGGGTTGTTAGGAAAGAGTGAAGACGCAGAGTCCTGTTGAGTGTGGGGTTGCGTAAAGGCTCCCCCAGGGAGTTCAGGTGTACCCAAAGGCTTCCGCTGAGAGCACTTTTTGATGGCAGAAAGTGGCACCGTACGTGTTTTTTCGGGTCTAACTCGGGTTCAGCTTCTTGTTGCGGTTAGGGTTATGTTTAGGGTTGTTAGGAAAGAGTGAAGACGCAGAGTCCTGTTGAGTGTGGGGTTGCGTAAAGGCTCCCCCAGGGAGTTCAGGTGTTCCCAAAGGCTTCCGCTGAGAGCACTTTTTGATGGCAGAAAGTGGCACCGTACGTGTTTTTTCGGGTCTAACTCGGGTTGAGCTTCTTGTTGCGGTTAGGCTTATGTTTAGGGTTGTTAGGAAAGAGTGAAGACGCAGAGTCCTGTTGAGTGTGGGGTCGTGTAAAGGCTCCCCCAGGGAGTTCAGGTGTTCCCAAAGGCTTCCGCTGAGAGCACTTTTTGATGGCAGAAAGTGGCACCGTACGTGTTTTTTCGGGTCTAACTCGGGTTCAGCTTCTTGTTGCGGTTAGGGTTATATTTAGGGTTGTTAGGAAAGAGTGAAGACGCAGAGTCCTGTTGAGTGTGGGGTTGCGTAAAGGCTCCCCCAGGGAGTTCAGGTGTACCCAAAGGCTTCCGCTGAGAGCACTTTTTGATGGCAGAAAGTGGCACCGTACGTGTTTTTTCGGGTCTAACTCGGGTTCAGCTTCTTGTTGCGGTTAGGGTTATGTTTAGGGTTGTTAGGAAAGAGTGAAGACGCAGAGTCCTGTTGAGTGTGGGGTTGCGTAAAGGCTCCCCCAGGGAGTTCAGGTGTACCCAAAGGCTTCCGCTGAGAGCACTTTTTGATGGCAGAAAGTGGCACCGTACGTGTTTTTTCGGGTCTAACTCGGGTTCAGCTTCTTGTTGCGGTTAGGGTTATGTTTAGGGTTGTTAGGAAAGAGTGAAGACGCAGAGTCCTGTTGAGTGCGGGGTTGCGTAAAGGCTCCCCCAGGGAGTTCAGGTGTACCCAAAGGCTTCCGCTGAGAGCACTTTTTGATGGCAGAAAGTGGCACCGTACGTGTTTTTTCGGGTCTAACTCGGGTTCAGCTTCTTGTTGCGGTTAGGGTTATGTTTAGGGTTGTTAGGAAAGAGTGAAGACGCAGAGTCCTGTTGAGTGTGGGGTTGCGTAAAGGCTCCCCCAGGGAGTTCAGGTGTACCCAAAGGCTTCCGCTGAGAGCACTTTTTGATGGCAGAAAGTGGCACCGTACGTGTTTTTTCGGGTCTAACTCGGGTTCAGCTTCTTGTTGCGGTTAGGGTTATGTTTAGGGTTGTTAGGAAAGAGTGAAGACGTAGAGTCCTGTTGAGTGTGCGGTTGCGTAAAGGCTCCCCCAGGGAGTTCAGGTGTACCCAAAGGCTTCCGCTGAGAGCACTTTTTGATGGCAGAAAGTGGTATCGTACGTGTTTTTTCGGGTCTAACTCGGGTTCAGCTTCTTGTTGCGGTTAGGGTTATGTTTAGGGTTGTTAGGAAAGAGTGAAGACGCAGAGTCCTGTTGAGTGTGGGGTTGCGTAAAGGCTCCCCCAGGGAGTTCAGGTGTACTCAAAGGCTTCCGCTGAGAGCACTTTTGGATGGCAGAAAGTGGCACCGTACGTGTTTTTTCGGGTCTAACTCGGGTTCAGCTTCTTGTTGCGGTTCGGGTTATGTTTAGGGTTGTTAGGAAAGAGTGAAGACGCAGAGTCCTGTTGAGTGTGGGGTTGCGTAAAGGCTCCCCCAGGGAGTTCAGGTGTACCCAAAGGCTTCCGCTGAGAGCACTTTTTGATGGCAGAAAGTGGCACCGTACGTGTTTTTTCGGGTCTAACTCGGGTTCAGCTTCTTGTTGCGGTTAGGGTTATGTTTAGGGTTGTTAGGAAAGAGTGAAGACGCAGAGTCCTGTTGAGTGTGGGGTTGCGTAAAGGCTCCCCCAGGGAGTTCAGGTGTACCCAAAGGCTTCCGCTGAGAGCACTTTTGGATGGCAGAAAGTGGCACCGTACGTGTTTTTTCGGGTCTAACTCGGGTTCAGCTTCTTGTTGCGGTTAGGGTTATGTTTAGGGTTGTTAGGAAAGAGCGAAGACGCAGAGTCCTGTTGAGTGTGGGGTTGCGTAAAGGCTCCCCCAGGGAGTTCAGGTGTACCCAAAGGCTTCCGCTGAGAGCACTTTTTGATGGCAGAAAGTGGCACCGTACGTGTTTTTTCGGGTCTAACTCGGGTTCAGCTTCTTGTTGCGGTTAGGGTTATGTTTAGGGTTGTTAGGAAAGAGTGAAGACGCAGAGTCCTGTTGAGTGTGGGGTTGCGTAAAGGCTCCCCCAGGGAGTTCAGGTGTACCCAAAGGCTTCCGCTGAGAGCACTTTTTGATGGCAGAAAGTGGCACCGTACGTGTTTTTTCGGGTCTAACTCGGGTTCAGCTTCTTGTTGCGGTTAGGGTTATGTTTAGGGTTGTTAGGAAAGAGTGAAGACGCAGAGTCCTGTTGAGTGTGGGGTTGCGTAAAGGCTCCCCCAGGGAGTTCAGGTGTACCCAAAGGCTTCCGCTGAGAGCACTTTTTGATGGCAGAAAGTGGCACCGTACGTGTTTTTTCGGGTCTAACTCGGGTTCAGCTTCTTGTTGCGGTTAGGGTTATGTTTAGGGTTGTTAGGAAAGAGTGAAAACGCAGAGTCCTGTTGAGTGTGGGGTTGCGTAAAGGCTCCCCCAGGGAGTTCAGGTGTACCCAAAGGCTTCCGCTGAGAGCACTTTTTGATGGCAGAAAGTGGCACCGTACGTGTTTTTTCGGGTCTAACTCGGGTTCAGCTTCTTGTTGCGGTTAGGGTTATGTTTAGGGTTGTTAGGAAAGAGTGAAGACGCAGAGTCCTGTTGAGTGTGGGGTTGTGTAAAGGCTCCCCCAGGGAGTTCAGGTGTACCCAAAGGCTTCCGCTGAGAGCACTTTTTGATGGCAGAAAGTGGCACCGTACGTGTTTTTTCGGGTCTAACTCGGGTTCAGCTTCTTGTTGCGGTTAGGGTTATGTTTAGGGTTGTTAGGAAAGAGTGAAGACGCAGAGTCCTGTTGAGTGTGCGGTTGCGTAAAGGCTCCCCCAGGGAGTTCAGGTGTACCCAAAGGCTTCCGCTGAGAGCACTTTTTGATGGCAGAAAGTGGCACCGTACGTGTTTTTTCGGGTCTAACTCGGGTTCAGCTTCTTGTTGCGGTTAGGGTTATGTTTAGGGTTGTTAGGAAAGAGCGAAGACGCAGAGTCCTGTTGAGTGTGGGGTTGCGTAAAGGCTCCCCCAGGGAGTTCAGGTGTACCCAAAGGCTTCCGCTGAGAGCACTTTTTGATGGCAGAAAGTGGCACCGTACGTGTTTTTTCGGGTCTAACTCGGGTTGAGCTTCTTGTTGCGGTTAGGGTTATGTTTAGGGTTGTTAGGAAAGAGTGAAGACGCAGAGTCCTGTTGAGTGTGGGGTTGCGTAAAGGCTCCCCCAGGGAGTTCAGGTGTACCCAAAGGCTTCCGCTGAGAGCACTTTTTGATGGCAGAAAGTGGCACCGTACGTGTTTTTTCGGGTCTAACTCGGGTTCAGCTTCTTGTTGCGGTTAGGGTTATGTTTAGGGTTGTTAGGAAAGAGTGAAGACGCAGAGTCCTGTTGAGTGTGGGGTTGCGTAAAGGCTCCCCCAGGGAGTTCAGGTGTACCCAAAGGCTTCCGCTGAGAGCACTTTTTGATGGCAGAAAGTGGCACCGTACGTGTTTTTTCGGGTCTAACTCGGGTTGAGCTTCTTGTTGCGGTTAGGGTTATGTTTAGGGTTGTTAGGAAAGAGCGAAGACGCAGAGTCCTGTTGAGTGTGGGGTTGCGTAAAGGCTCCCCCAGGGAGTTCAGGTGTACCCAAAGGCTTCCGCTGAGAGCACTTTTTGATGGCAGAAAGTGGCACCGTACGTGTTTTTTCGGGTCTAACTCGGGTTGAGCTTCTTGTTGCGGTTAGGGTTATGTTTAGGGTTGTTAGGAAAGAGTGAAGACGCAGAGTCCTGTTGAGTGTGGGGTTGCGTAAAGGCTCCCCCAGGGAGTTCAGGTGTACCCAAAGGATTCCGCTGAGAGCACTTTTGGATGGCAGAAAGTGGCACCGTACGTGTTTTTTCGGGTCTAACTCGGGTTCAGCTTCTTGTTGCGGTTAGGGTTATGTTTAGGGTTGTTAGGAAAGAGTGAAGACGCAGAGTCCTGTTGAGTGTGGGGTTGCGTAAAGGCTCCCCCAGGGAGTTCAGGTGTACCCAAAGGCTTCCGCTGAGAGCACTTTTTGATGGCAGAAAGTGGCACCGTACGTGTTTTTTCGGGTCTAACTCGGGTTCAGCTTCTTGTTGCGGTTAGGGTTATGTTTAGGGTTGTTAGGAAAGAGTGAAGACGCAGAGTCCTGTTGAGTGTGGGGTTGCGTAAAGGCTCCCCCAGGGAGTTCAGGTGTACCCAAAGGCTTCCGCTGAGAGCACTTTTTGATGGCAGAAAGTGGCACCGTACGTGTTTTTTCGGGTCTAACTCGGGTTCAGCTTCTTGTTGCGGTTAGGGTTATGTTTAGGGTTGTTAGGAAAGAGTGAAGACGCAGAGTCCTGTTGAGTGTGGGGTTGCGTAAAGGCTCCCCCAGGGAGTTCAGGTGTACCCAAAGGCTTCCGCTGAGAGCACTTTTTGATGGCAGAAAGTGGCACCGTACGTGTTTTTTCGGGTCTAACTCGGGTTCAGCTTCTTGTTGCGGTTAGGGTTATGTTTAGGGTTGTTAGGAAAGAGTGAAGACGCAGAGTCCTGTTGAGTGTGGGGTTGCGTAAAGGCTCCCCCAGGGAGTTCAGGTGTACCCAAAGGCTTCCGCTGAGAGCACTTTTTGATGGCAGAAA
Source organism: Anser brachyrhynchus (assembly GCF_964034855.1). Taxonomy (NCBI): domain Eukaryota; kingdom Metazoa; phylum Chordata; class Aves; order Anseriformes; family Anatidae; genus Anser; species Anser brachyrhynchus. The sequence goes on from NW_027663909.1 coordinate 50,843, forward strand.
GTGGCACCGTACGTGTTTTTTCGGGTCTAACTCGGGTTCAGCTTCTTGTTGCGGTTAGGGTTATGTTTAGGGTTGTTAGGAAAGAGTGAAGACGCAGAGTCCTGTTGAGTGTGGGGTTGCGTAAAGGCTCCCCCAGGGAGTTCAGGTGTACCCAAAGGCTTCCGCTGAGAGCACTTTTGGATGGCAGAAAGTGGCACCGTACGTGTTTTTTCGGGTCTAACTCGGGTTCAGCTTCTTGTTGCGGTTAGGGTTATGTTTAGGGTTGTTAGGAAAGAGTGAAGACGCAGAGTCCTGTTGAGTGTGGGGTTGCGTAAAGGCTCCCCCAGGGAGTTCAGGTGTACCCAAAGGCTTCCGCTGAGAGCACTTTTTGATGGCAGAAAGTGGCACCGTACGTGTTTTTTCGGGTCTAACTCGGGTTCAGCTTCTTGTTGCGGTTAGGGTTATGTTTAGGGTTGTTAGGAAAGAGTGAAGACGCAGAGTCCTGTTGAGTGTGGGGTTGCGTAAAGGCTCCCCCAGGGAGTTCAGGTGTACCCAAAGGCTTCCGCTGAGAGCACTTTTTGATGGCAGAAAGTGGCACCGTACGTGTTTTTTCGGGTCTAACTCGGGTTCAGCTTCTTGTTGCGGTTAGGGTTATGTTTAGGGTTGTTAGGAAAGAGTGAAGACGCAGAGTCCTGTTGAGTGTGGGGTTGCGTAAAGGCTCCCCCAGGGAGTTCAGGTGTACCCAAAGGCTTCCGCTGAGAGCACTTTTTGATGGCAGAAAGTGGCACCGTACGTGTTTTTTCGGGTCTAACTCGGGTTCAGCTTCTTATTGCGGTTCGGGTTATGTTTAGGGTTGTTAGGAAAGAGTGAAGACGCAGAGTCCTGTTGAGTGTGGGGTTGCGTAAAGGCTCCCCCAGGGAGTTCAGGTGTACCCAAAGGCTTCCGCTGAGAGCACTTTTTGATGGCAGAAAGTGGCACCGTACGTGTTTTTTCGGGTCTAACTCGGGTTCAGCTTCTTGTTGCGGTTAGGGTTATGTTTAGGGTTGTTAGGAAAGAGCGAAGACGCAGAGTCCTGTTGAGTGTGGGGTTGCGTAAAGGCTCCCCCAGGGAGTTCAGGTGTACCCAAAGGCTTCCGCTGAGAGCACTTTTTGATGGCAGAAAGTGGCACCGTACGTGTTTTTTCGGGTCTAACTCGGGTTGAGCTTCTTGTTGCGGTTAGGCTTATGTTTAGGGTTGTTAGGAAAGAGTGAAGACGCAGAGTCCTGTTGAGTGTGGGGTTGCGTAAAGGCTCCCCCAGGGAGTTCAGGTGTACCCAAAGGCTTCCGCTGAGAGCACTTTTGGATGGCAGAAAGTGGCACCGTACGTGTTTTTTCGGGTCTAACTCGGGTTCAGCTTCTTGTTGCGGTTAGGGTTATGTTTAGGGTTGTTAGGAAAGAGTGAAGACGCAGAGTCCTGTTGAGTGTGGGGTTGCGTAAAGGCTCCCCCAGGGAGTTCAGGTGTACCCAAAGGCTTCCGCTGAGAGCACTTTTTGATGGCAGAAAGTGGCACCGTACGTGTTTTTTCGGGTCTAACTCGGGTTGAGCTTCTTGTTGCGGTTAGGGTTATGTTTAGGGTTGTTAGGAAAGAGTGAAGACGCAGAGTCCTGTTGAGTGTGGGGTTGCGTAAAGGCTCCCCCAGGG
>NW_027663909.1:57500-87500 GCF_964034855.1 Anser brachyrhynchus
TTTGATGGCAGAAAGTGGCACCGTACGTGTTTTTTCGGGTCTAACTCAGGTTCAGCTTCTTGTTGCGGTTAGGGTTATGTTTAGGGTTGTTAGGAAAGAGTGAAGACGCAGAGTCCTGTTGAGTGTGGGGTTGCGTAAAGGCTCCCCCAGGGAGTTCAGGTGTACCCAAAGGCTTCCGCTGAGAGCACTTTTTGATGGCAGAAAGTGGCACCGTACGTGTTTTTTCGGGTCTAACTCGGGTTGAGCTTCTTGTTCCGGTTAGGCTTATGTTTAGGGTTGTTAGGAAAGAGTGAAGACGCAGAGTCCTGTTGAGTGTGGGGTTGTGTAAAGGCTCCCCAAGGGAGTTCAGGTGTTCCCAAAGGCTTCCGCTGAGAGCACTTTTTGATGGCAGAAAGTGGCACCGTACGTGTTTTTTCGGGTCTAACTCGGGTTCAGCTTCTTGTTGCGGTTAGGGTTATGTTTAGGGTTGTTAGGAAAGAGTGAAGACGCAGAGTCCTGTTGAGTGTGGGGTTGCGTAAAGGCTCCCCCAGGGAGTTCAGGTGTACCCAAAGGCTTCCGCTGAGAGCACTTTTGGATGGCAGAAAGTGGCACCGTACGTGTTTTTTCGGGTCTAACTCGGGTTCAGCTTCTTGTTGCGGTTAGGGTTATGTTTAGGGTTGTTAGGAAAGAGTGAAGACGCAGAGTCCTGTTGAGTGTGCGGTTGCGTAAAGGCTCCCCCAGGGAGTTCAGGTGTACCCAAAGGCTTCCGCTGAGAGCACTTTTGGATGGCAGAAAGTGGCACCGTACGTGTTTTTTCGGGTCTAACTCGGGTTCAGCTTCTTGTTGCGGTTAGGGTTATGTTTAGGGTTGTTAGGAAAGAGTGAAGACGCAGAGTCCTGTTGAGTGTGGGGTTGCGTAAAGGCTCCCCCAGGGAGTTCAGGTGTTCCCAAAGGCTTCCGCTGAGAGCACTTTTGGATGGCAGAAAGTGGCACCGTACGTGTTTTTTCGGGTCTAACTCGGGTTGAGCTTCTTGTTGCGGTTAGGGTTATGTTTAGGGTTGTTAGGAAAGAGTGAAGACGCAGAGTCCTGTTGAGTGTGGGGTTGCGTAAAGGCTCCCCCAGGGAGTTCAGGTGTACCCAAAGGCTTCCGCTGAGAGCACTTTTTGATGGCAGAAAGTGGCACCGTACGTGTATTTTCGGGTCTAACTCGGGTTCAGCTTCTTGTTGCGGTTAGGGTTATGTTTAGGGTTGTTAGGAAAGAGTGAAGACGCAGAGTCCTGTTGAGTGTGGGGTTGCGTAAAGGCTCCCCCAGGGAGTTCAGGTGTACCCAAAGGCTTCCGCTGAGAGCACTTTTTGATGGCAGAAAGTGGCACCGTACGTGTTTTTTCGGGTCTAACTCGGGTTCAGCTTCTTGTTGCGGTTAGGGTTATGTTTAGGGTTGTTAGGAAAGAGTGAAGACGCAGTGTCCTGTTGAGTGTGGGGTTGCGTAAAGGCTCCCCCAGGGAGTTCAGGTGTACCCAAAGGCTTCCGCTGAGAGCACTTTTGGATGGCAGAAAGTGGCACCGTACGTGTTTTTTCGGGTCTAACTCGGGTTCAGCTTCTTGTTGCGGTTAGGGTTATGTTTAGGGTTGTTAGGAAAGAGTGAAGACGCAGAGTCCTGTTGAGTGTGGGGTTGCGTAAAGGCTCCCCCAGGGAGTTCAGGTGTACCCAAAGGCTTCCGCTGAGAGCACTTTTTGATGGCAGAAAGTGGCACCGTACGTGTTTTTTCGGGTCTAACTCGTGTTGAGCTTCTTGTTGCGGTTAGGGTTATGTTTAGGGTTGTTAGGAAAGAGTGAAGACGCAGAGTCCTGTTGAGTGTGGGGTTGCGTAAAGGCTCCCCCAGGGAGTTCAGGTGTACCCAAAGGCTTCCGCTGAGAGCACTTTTTGATGGCAGAAAGTGGCACCGTACGTGTTTTTTCGGGTCTAACTCGGGTTGAGCTTCTTGTTCCGGTTAGGCTTATGTTTAGGGTTGTTAGGAAAGAGTGAAGACGCAGAGTCCTGTTGAGTGTGGGGTTGTGTAAAGGCTCCCCAAGGGAGTTCAGGTGTTCCCAAAGGCTTCCGCTGAGAGCACTTTTTGATGGCAGAAAGTGGCACCGTACGTGTTTTTTCGGGTCTAACTCGGGTTCAGCTTCTTGTTGCGGTTAGGGTTATTTTTAGGGTTGTTAGGAAAGAGTGAAGACGCAGAGTCCTGTTGAGTGTGGGGTTGCGTAAAGGCTCCCCCAGGGAGTTCAGGTGTACCCAAAGGCTTCCGCTGAGAGCACTTTTTGATGGCAGAAAGTGGCACCGTACGTGTTCTTTCGGGTCTAACTCGGGTTGAGCTTCTTGTTGCGGTTAGGGTTATGTTTAGGGTTGTTAGGAAAGAGTGAAGACGCAGAGTCCTGTTGAGTGTGGGGTTGTGTAAAGGCTCCCCCAGGGAGTTCAGGTGTACCCAAAGGCTTCCGCTGAGAGCACTTTTTGATGGCAGAAAGTGGCACCGTACGTGTTTTTTCGGGTCTAACTCGGGTTCAGCTTCTTGTTGCGGTTAGGGTTATGTTTAGGGTTGTTAGGAAAGAGTGAAGACGCAGAGTCCTGTTGAGTGTGGGGTTGCGTAAAGGCTCCCCCAGGGAGTTCAGGTGTACCCAAAGGCTTCCGCTGAGAGCACTTTTTGATGGCAGAAAGTGGCACCGTACGTGTTTTTTCGGGTCTAACTCGGGTTCAGCTTCTTGTTGCGGTTAGGGTTATGTTTAGGGTTGTTAGGAAAGAGTGAAGACGCAGAGTCCTGTTGAGTGCGGGGTTGCGTAAAGGCTCCCCCAGGGAGTTCAGGTGTACCCAAAGGCTTCCGCTGAGAGCACTTTTGGATGGCAGAAAGTGGCACCGTACGTGTTTTTTCGGGTCTAACTCGGGTTCAGCTTCTTGTTGCGGTTAGGGTTATGTTTAGGGTTGTTAGGAAAGAGTGAAGACGCAGAGTCCTGTTGAGTGTGGGGTTGCGTAAAGGCTCCCCCAGGGAGTTCAGGTGTACCCAAAGGCTTCCGCTGAGAGCACTTTTTGATGGCAGAAAGTGGCACCGTACGTGTTTTTTTGGGTCTAACTCGGGTTCAGCTTCATGTTGCGGTTAGGGTTATGTTTAGGGTTGTTAGGAAAGAGTGAAGACGCAGAGTCCTGTTGAGTGTGGGGTTGCGTAAAGGCTCCCCCAGGGAGTTCAGGTGTACCCAAAGGCTTCCGCTGAGAGCACTTTTGGATGGCAGAAAGTGGCACCGTACGTGTTTTTTCGGGTCTAACTCGGGTTCAGCTTCTTGTTGCGGTTAGGGTTATGTTTAGGGTTGTTAGGAAAGAGTGAAGATGCAGAGTCCTGTTGAGTGTGGGGTTGCGTAAAGGCTCCCCCAGGGAGTTCAGGTGTACCCAAAGGCTTCCGCTGAGAGCACTTTTTGATGGCAGAAAGTGGCACCGTACGTGTTTTTTCGGGTCTAACTCGGGTTCAGCTTCTTGTTGCGGTTAGGGTTATGTTTAGGGTTGTTAGGAAAGAGTGAAGACGCAGAGTCCTGTTGAGTGTGGGGTTGCGTAAAGGCTCCCCCAGGGAGTTCAGGTGTTCCCAAAGGCTTCCGCTGAGAGCACTTTTTGATGGCAGAAAGTGGCACCGTACGTGTTTTTTCGGGTCTAACTCGGGTTCAGCTTCTTGTTGCGGTTAGGCTTATGTTTAGGGTTGTTAGGAAAGAGTGAAGACGCAGAGTCCTGTTGAGTGTGGGGTTGCGTAAAGGCTCCCCCAGGGAGTTCAAGTGTACCCAAAGGCTTCCGCTGAGAGCACTTTTTGATGGCAGAAAGTGGCACCGTACGTGTTTTTTCGGGTCTAACTCGGGTTGAGCTTCTTGTTGCGGTTAGGGTTATGTTTAGGGTTGTTAGGAAAGAGTGAAGACGCAGAGTCCTGTTGAGTGTGGGGTTGCGTAAAGGCTCGCCCAGGGAGTTCAGGTGTACCCAAAGGCTTCCGCTGAGAGCACTTTTTGATGGCAGAAAGTGGCACCGTACGTGTTTTTTCGGGTCTAACTCGGGTTCAGCTTCTTGTTGCGGTTAGGGTTATGTTTAGGGTTGTTAGGAAAGAGTGAAGACGCAGAGTCCTGTTGAGTGTGGGGTTGCGTAAAGGCTCCCCCAGGGAGTTCAGGTGTACCCAAAGGCTTCCGCTGAGAGCACTTTTTGATGGCAGGAAGTGGCACCGTACGTGTTTTTTCGGGTCTAACTCGGGTTCAGCTTCTTGTTGCGGTTAGGGTTATGTTTAGGGTTGTTAGGAAAGAGTGAAGACGCAGAGTCCTGTTGAGTGTGGGGTTGCGTAAAGGCTCCCCCAGGGAGTTCAGGTGTACCCAAAGGCTTCCGCTGAGAGCACTTTTTGATGGCAGAAAGTGGCACCGTACGTGTTTTTTCGGGTCTAACTCGGGTTCAGCTTCTTGTTGCGGTTAGGGTTGTGTTTAGGGTTGTTAGGAAAGAGTGAAGACGCAGAGTCCTGTTGAGTGTGGGGTTGCGTAAAGGCTCCCCCAGGGAGTTCAGGTGTACCCAAAGGCTTCCGCTGAGAGCACTTTTGGATGGCAGAAAGTGGCACCGTACGTGTTTTTTCGGGTCTAACTCGGGTTCAGCTTCTTGTTCCGGTTAGGCTTATGTTTAGGGTTGTTAGGAAAGAGTGAAAACGCAGAGTCCTGTTGAGTGTGGGGTTGCGTAAAGACTCCCCCAGGGAGTTCAGGTGTACCCAAAGGCTTCCGCTGAGAGCACTTTTTGATGGCAGAAAGTGGCACCGTACGTGTTTTTTCGGGTCTAACTCGGGTTGAGCTTCTTGTTGCGGTTAGGGTTATGTTTAGGGTTGTTAGGAAAGAGTGAAGACGCAGAGTCCTGTTGAGTGTGGGGTTGCGTAAAGGCTCCCCCAGGGAGTTCACGTGTACCCAAAGGCTTCCGCTGAGAGCACTTTTTGATGGCAGAAAGTGGCACCGTACGTGTTTTTTCGGGTCTAACTCGGGTTCAGCTTCTTGTTGCGGTTAGGGTTATGTTTAGGGTTGTTAGGAAAGAGTGAAGACGCAGAGTCCTGTTGAGTGTGGGGTTGCGTAAAGGCTCCCCCAGGGAGTTCAGGTGTACCCAAAGGCTTCCGCTGAGAGCACTTTTTGATGGCAGAAAGTGGCACCGTACGTGTTTTTTCGGGTCTAACTCGGGTTCAGCTTCTTGTTCCGGTTAGGCTTATGTTTAGGGTTGTTAGGAAAGAGTGAAAACGCAGAGTCCTGTTGAGTGTGGGGTTGCGTAAAGACTCCCCCAGGGAGTTCAGGTGTACCCAAAGGCTTCCGCTGAGAGCACTTTTTGATGGCAGAAAGTGGCACCGTACGTGTTTTTTCGGGTCTAACTCGGGTTGAGCTTCTTGTTGCGGTTAGGGTTATGTTTAGGGTTGTTAGGAAAGAGTGAAGACGCAGAGTCCTGTTGAGTGTGGGGTTGCGTAAAGGCTCCCCCAGGGAGTTCAGGTGTTCCCAAAGGCTTCCGCTGAGAGCACTTTTTGATGGCAGAAAGTGGCACCGTATGTGTTTTTTCGGGTCTAACTCGGGTTGAGCTTCTTGTTGCGGTTAGGGTTATGTTCAGGGTTGTTAGGAAAGAGTGAAGACGCAGAGTCCTGTTGAGTGTGGGGTTGCGTAAAGGCTCCCCCAGGGAGTTCAGGTGTACCCAAAGGCTTCCGCTGAGAGCACTTTTTGATGGCAGAAAGTGGCACCGTACGTGTTTTTTCGGGTCTAACTCGGGTTCAGCTTCTTGTTGCGGTTAGGGTTATGTTTAGGGTTGTTAGGAAAGAGTGAAGACGCAGAGTCCTGTTGAGTGTGGGGTTGCGTAAAGGCTCCCCCAGGGAGTTCAGGTGTACCCAAAGGCTTCCGCTGAGAGCACTTTTTGATGGCAGAAAGTGGCACCGTACGTGTTTTTTCGGGTCTAACTCGGGTTGAGCTTCTTGTTGCGGTTAGGGTTATGTTTAGGGTTGTTAGGAAAGAGTGAAGACGCAGAGTCCTGTTGAGTGTGGGGTTGCGTAAAGGCTCCCCCAGGGAGTTCAGGTGTACCCAAAGGCTTCCGCTGAGAGCACTTTTTGATGGCAGAAAGTGGCACCGTACGTGTTTTTTCGGGTCTAACTCGGGTTGAGCTTCTTGTTGCGGTTAGGGTTATGTTTAGGGTTGTTAGGAAAGAGTGAAGACGCAGAGTCCTGTTGAGTGTGGGGTTGCGTAAAGGCTCCCCCAGGGAGTTCAGGTGTACCCAAAGGCTTCCGCTGAGAGCACTTTTTGATGGCAGAAAGTGGCACCGTACGTGTTTTTTCGGGTCTAACTCGGGTTGAGCTTCTTGTTGCGGTTAGGGTTATGTTTAGGGTTGTTAGGAAAGAGTGAAGACGCAGAGTCCTGTTGAGTGTGGGGTTGCGTAAAGGCTCCCCCAGGGAGTTCAGGTGTACCCAAAGGCTTCCGCTGAGAGCACTTTTTGATGGCAGAAAGTGGCACCGTACGTGTTTTTTCGGGTCTAACTCGGGTTCAGCTTCTTGTTGCGGTTAGGGTTATGTTTAGGGTTGTTAGGAAAGAGTGAAGACGCAGAGTCCTGTTGAGTGTGGGGTTGCGTAAAGGCTCCCCCAGGGAGTTCAGGTGTTCCCAAAGGCTTCCGCTGAGAGCACTTTTTGATGGCAGAAAGTGGCACCGTACGTGTTTTTTCGGGTCTAACTCGGGTTCAGCTTCTTGTTGCGGTTAGGGTTATGTTTAGGGTTGTTAGGAAAGAGTGAAGACGCAGAGTCCTGTTGAGTGTGGGGTTGCGTAAAGGCTCCCCCAGGGAGTTCAGGTGTACCCAAAGGCTTCCGCTGAGAGCACTTTTTGATGGCAGAAAGTGGCACCGTACGTGTTTTTTCGGGTCTAACTCGGGTTCAGCTTCTTGTTGCGGTTAGGGTTATGTTTAGGGTTGTTAGGAAAGAGTGAAGACGCAGAGTCCTGTTGAGTGTGGGGTTGCGTAAAGGCTCCCCCAGGGAGTTCAGGTGTACCCAAAGGCTTCCGCTGAGAGCACTTTTTGATGGCAGAAAGTGGCACCGTACGTGTTTTTTCGGGTCTAACTCGGGTTCAGCTTCTTGTTGCGGTTAGGGTTATGTTTAGGGTTGTTAGGAAAGAGCGAAGACGCAGAGTCCTGTTGAGTGTGGGGTTGCGTAAAGGCTCCCCCAGGGAGTTCAGGTGTACCCAAAGGCTTCCGCTGAGAGCACTTTTTGATGGCAGAAAGTGGCACCGTACGTGTTTTTTCGGGTCTAACTCGGGTTCAGCTTCTTGTTGCGGTTAGGGTTATGTTTAGGGTTGTTAGGAAAGAGTGAAGACGCAGAGTCCTGTTGAGTGTGGGGTTGCGTAAAGGCTCCCCCAGGGAGTTCAGGTGTACCCAAAGGCTTCCGCTGAGAGCACTTTTTGATGGCAGAAAGTGGCACCGTACGTGTTTTTTCGGGTCTAACTCGGGTTCAGCTTCTTGTTGCGGTTAGGGTTATGTTTAGGGTTGTTAGGAAAGAGTGAAGACGCAGAGTCCTGTTGAGTGTGGGGTTGCGTAAAGGCTCCCCCAGGGAGTTCAGGTGTACCCAAAGGCTTCCGCTGAGAGCACTTTTTGATGGCAGAAAGTGGCACCGTACGTGTTTTTTCGGGTCTAACTCGGGTTCAGCTTCTTGTTGCGGTTAGGGTTATGTTTAGGGTTGTTAGGAAAGAGTGAAGACGCAGAGTCCTGTTGAGTGTGGGGTTGCGTAAAGGCTCCCCCAGGGAGTTCAGGTGTACCCAAAGGCTTCCGCTGAGAGCACTTTTTGATGGCAGAAAGTGGCACCGTACGTGTTTTTTCGGGTCTAACTCGGGTTCAGCTTCTTGTTGCGGTTAGGGTTATGTTTAGGGTTGTTAGGAAAGAGTGAAGACGCAGAGTCCTGTTGAGTGTGCGGTTGCGTAAAGGCTCCCCCAGGGAGTTCAGGTGTACCCAAAGGCTTCCGCTGAGAGCACTTTTTGATGGCAGAAAGTGGCATCGTACGTGTTTTTTCGGGTCTAACTCGGGTTCAGCTTCTTGTTGCGGTTAGGGTTATGTTTAGGGTTGTTAGGAAAGAGCGAAGACGCAGAGTCCTGTTGAGTGTGGGGTTGCGTAAAGGCTCCCCCAGGGAGTTCAGGTGTACCCAAAGGCTTCCGCTGAGAGCACTTTTTGATGGCAGAAAGTGGCACCGTACGTGTTTTTTCGGGTCTAACTCGGGTTCAGCTTCTTGTTGCGGTTAGGGTTATGTTTAGGGTTGTTAGGAAAGAGTGAAGACGCAGAGTCCTGTTGAGTGTGGGGTTGCGTAAAGGCTCCCCCAGGGAGTTCACGTGTACCCAAAGGCTTCCGCTGAGAGCACTTTTTGATGGCAGAAAGTGGCACCGTACGTGTTTTTTCGGGTCTAACTCGGGTTCAGCTTCTTGTTGCGGTTAGGGTTATGTTTAGGGTTGTTAGGAAAGAGTGAAGACGCAGAGTCCTGTTGAGTGTGGGGTTGCGTAAAGGCTCCCCCAGGGAGTTCAGGTGTACCCAAAGGCTTCCGCTGAGAGCACTTTTTGATGGCAGAAAGTGGCACCGTACGTGTTTTTTCGGGTCTAACTCGGGTTGAGCTTCTTGTTGCGGTTAGGGTTATGTTTAGGGTTGTTAGGAAAGAGTGAAGACGCAGAGTCCTGTTGAGTGTGGGGTTGCGTAAAGGCTCCCCCAGGGAGTTCAGGTGTACCCAAAGGCTTCCGCTGAGAGCACTTTTGGATGGCAGAAAGTGGCACCGTACGTGTTTTTTCGGGTCTAACTCGGGTTCAGCTTCTTGTTGCGGTTAGGGTTATGTTTAGGGTTGTTAGGAAAGAGTGAAGACGCAGAGTCCTGTTGAGTGCGGGGTTGCGTAAAGGCTCCCCCAGGGAGTTCAGGTGTACCCAAAGGCTTCCGCTGAGAGCACTTTTTGATGGCAGAAAGTGGCACCGTACGTGTTTTTTCGGGTCTAACTCGGGTTCAGCTTCTTGTTGCGGTTAGGGTTATGTTTAGGGTTGTTAGGAAAGAGTGAAGACGCAGAGTCCTGTTGAGTGTGGGGTTGCGTAAAGGCTCCCCCAGGGAGTTCACGTGTACCCAAAGGCTTCCGCTGAGAGCACTTTTTGATGGCAGAAAGTGGCACCGTACGTGTTTTTTCGGGTCTAACTCGGGTTCAGCTTCTTGTTGCGGTTAGGGTTATGTTTAGGGTTGTTAGGAAAGAGTGAAGACGCAGAGTCCTGTTGAGTGTGCGGTTGCGTAAAGGCTCCCCCAGGGAGTTCAGGTGTACCCAAAGGCTTCCGCTGAGAGCACTTTTTGATGGCAGAAAGTGGCATCGTACGTGTTTTTTCGGGTCTAACTCGGGTTCAGCTTCTTGTTGCGGTTAGGGTTATGTTTAGGGTTGTTAGGAAAGAGCGAAGACGCAGAGTCCTGTTGAGTGTGCGGTTGCGTAAAGGCTCCCCCAGGGAGTTCAGGTGTACCCAAAGGCTTCCGCTGAGAGCACTTTTGGATGGCAGAAAGTGGCACCGTACGTGTTTTTTCGGGTCTAACTCGGGTTCAGCTTCTTGTTGCGGTTAGGGTTATGTTTAGGGTTGTTAGGAAAGAGTGAAGACGCAGAGTCCTGTTGAGTGTGGGGTTGCGTAAAGGCTCCCCCAGGGAGTTCAGGTGTACCCAAAGGCTTCCGCTGAGAGCACTTTTTGATGGCAGAAAGTGGCACCGTACGTGTTTTTTCGGGTCTAACTCGGGTTCAGCTTCTTGTTGCGGTTAGGGTTATGTTTAGGGTTGTTAGGAAAGAGTGAAGACGCAGAGTCCTGTTGAGTGTGGGGTTGCGTAAAGGCTCCCCCAGGGAGTTCAGGTGTACCCAAAGGCTTCCGCTGAGAGCACTTTTTGATGGCAGAAAGTGGCACCGTACGTGTTTTTTCGGGTCTAACTCGGGTTCAGCTTCTTGTTGCGGTTAGGGTTATGTTTAGGGTTGTTAGGAAAGAGTGAAGACGCAGAGTCCTGTTGAGTGTGGGGTTGCGTAAAGGCTCCCCCAGGGAGTTCACGTGTACCCAAAGGCTTCCGCTGAGAGCACTTTTTGATGGCAGAAAGTGGCACCGTACGTGTTTTTTCGGGTCTAACTCGGGTTCAGCTTCTTGTTGCGGTTAGGGTTATGTTTAGGGTTGTTAGGAAAGAGCGAAGACGCAGAGTCCTGTTGAGTGTGGGGTTGCGTAAAGGCTCCCCCAGGGAGTTCAGGTGTACCCAAAGGCTTCCGCTGAGAGCACTTTTTGATGGCAGAAAGTGGCACCGTACGTGTTTTTTCGGGTCTAACTCGGGTTCAGCTTCTTGTTGCGGTTAGGGTTATGTTTAGGGTTGTTAGGAAAGAGTGAAGACGCAGAGTCCTGTTGAGTGTGGGGTTGCGTAAAGGCTCCCCCAGGGAGTTCAGGTGTACCCAAAGGCTTCCGCTGAGAGCACTTTTTGATGGCAGAAAGTGGCACCGTACGTGTTTTTTCGGGTCTAACTCGGGTTCAGCTTCTTGTTGCGGTTAGGGTTATGTTTAGGGTTGTTAGGAAAGAGTGAAGACGCAGAGTCCTGTTGAGTGTGGGGTTGCGTAAAGGCTCCCCCAGGGAGTTCAGGTGTACCCAAAGGCTTCCGCTGAGAGCACTTTTTGATGGCAAAAAGTGGCACCGTACGTGTTTTTTCGGGTCTAACTCGGGTTCAGCTTCTTGTTGCGGTTAGGGTTATGTTTAGGGTTGTTAGGAAAGAGTGAAGACGCAGAGTCCTGTTGAGTGTGGGGTTGCGTAAAGGCTCCCCCAGGGAGTTCACGTGTGCCCAAAGGCTTCCGCTGAGAGCACTTTTTGATGGCTGAAAGTGGCACCGTACGTGTTTTTTCGGGTCTAACTCGGGTTCAGCTTCTTGTTGCGGTTAGGGTTATGTTTAGGGTTGTTAGGAAAGAGTGAAGACGCAGAGTCCTGTTGAGTGTGGGGTTGCGTAAAGGCTCCCCCAGGGAGTTCAGGTGTACCCAAAGGCTTCCGCTGAGAGCACTTTTTGATGGCAGAAAGTGGCACCGTACGTGTTTTTTCGGGTCTAACTCGGGTTCAGCTTCTTGTTGCGGTTAGGGTTATGTTTAGGGTTGTTAGGAAAGAGTGAAGACTCAGAGTCCTGTTGAGTGTGGGGTTGCGTAAAGGCTCCCCCAGGGAGTTCAGGTGTACCCAAAGGCTTCCGCTGAGAGCACTTTTTGATGGCAGAAAGTGGCACCGTACGTGTTTTTTCGGGTCTAACTCGGGTTCAGCTTCTTGTTGCGGTTAGGGTTATGTTTAGGGTTGTTAGGAAAGAGTGAAGACGCAGAGTCCTGTTGAGTGTGGGGTTGCGTAAAGGCTCCCCCAGGGAGTTCAGGTGTACCCAAAGGCTTCCGCTGAGAGCACTTTTTGATGGCAGAAAGTGGCACCGTACGTGTTTTTTCGGGTCTAACTCGGGTTCAGCTTCTTGTTGCGGTTAGGGTTATGTTTAGGGTTGTTAGGAAAGAGTGAAGACGCAGAGTCCTGTTGAGTGTGGGGTTGCGTAAAGGCTCCCCCAGGGAGTTCAGGTGTTCCCAAAGGCTTCCGCTGAGAGCACTTTTTGATGGCAGAAAGTGGCACCGTACGTGTTTTTTCGGGTCTAACTCGGGTTGAGCTTCTTGTTCCGGTTAGGCTTATGTTTAGGGTTGTTAGGAAAGAGTGAAGACGCAGAGTCGTGTTGAGTGTGGGGTTGTGTAAAGGCTCCCCCAGGGAGTTCAGGTGTTCCCAAAGGCTTCCGCTGAGAGCACTTTTTGATGGCAGAAAGTGGCACCGTACGTGTTTTTTCGGGTCTAACTCGGGTTCAGCTTCTTGTTGCGGTTAGGGTTATATTTAGGGTTGTTAGGAAAGAGTGAAGACGCAGAGTCCTGTTGAGTGTGCGGTTGCGTAAAGGCTCCCCCAGGGAGTTCAGGTGTACCCAAAGGCTTCCGCTGAGAGCACTTTTTGATGGCAGAAAGTGGCATCGTACGTGTTTTTTCGGGTCTAACTCGGGTTCAGCTTCTTGTTGCGGTTAGGGTTATGTTTAGGGTTGTTAGGAAAGAGTGAAGACGCAGAGTCCTGTTGAGTGTGGGGTTGCGTAAAGGCTCCCCCAGGGAGTTCAGGTGTACCCAAAGGCTTCCGCTGAGAGCACTTTTGGATGGCAGAAAGTGGCACCGTACGTGTTTTTTCGGGTCTAACTCGGGTTCAGCTTCTTGTTGCGGTTAGGGTTATGTTTAGGGTTGTTAGGAAAGAGTGAAGACGCAGAGTCCTGTTGAGTGTGGGGTTGCGTAAAGGCTCCCCCAGGGAGTTCAGGTGTACCCAAAGGCTTCCGCTGAGAGCACTTTTTGATGGCAGAAAGTGGCACCGTACGTGTTTTTTCGGGTCTAACTCGGGTTCAGCTTCTTGTTGCGGTTAGGGTTATGTTTAGGGTTGTTAGGAAAGAGTGAAGACGCAGAGTCCTGTTGAGTGCGGGGTTGCGTAAAGGCTCCCCCAGGGAGTTCAGGTGTACCCAAAGGCTTCCGCTGAGAGCACTTTTTGATGGCAGAAAGTGGCACCGTACGTGTTTTTTCGGGTCTAACTCGGGTTCAGCTTCTTGTTGCGGTTAGGGTTATGTTTAGGGTTGTTAGGAAAGAGTGAAGACGCAGAGTCCTGTTGAGTGTGGGGTTGCGTAAAGGCTCCCCCAGGGAGTTCAGGTGTACCCAAAGGCTTCCGCTGAGAGCACTTTTTGATGGCAGAAAGTGGCACCGTACGTGTTTTTTCGGGTCTAACTCGGGTTCAGCTTCTTGTTGCGGTTAGGGTTATGTTTAGGGTTGTTAGGAAAGAGTGAAGACGCAGAGTCCTGTTGAGTGTGCGGTTGCGTAAAGGCTCCCCCAGGGAGTTCAGGTGTACCCAAAGGCTTCCGCTGAGAGCACTTTTTGATGGCAGAAAGTGGTATCGTACGTGTTTTTTCGGGTCTAACTCGGGTTCAGCTTCTTGTTGCGGTTAGGGTTATGTTTAGGGTTGTTAGGAAAGAGTGAAGACGCAGAGTCCTGTTGAGTGTGGGGTTGCGTAAAGGCTCCCCCAGGGAGTTCAGGTGTACTCAAAGGCTTCCGCTGAGAGCACTTTTGGATGGCAGAAAGTGGCACCGTACGTGTTTTTTCGGGTCTAACTCGGGTTCAGTTTCTTGTTGCGGTTAGGGTTATGTTTAGGGTTGTTAGGAAAGAGTGAAGACGCAGAGTCCTGTTGAGTGTGGGGTTGCGTAAAGGCTCCCCCAGGGAGTTCAGGTGTACCCAAAGGCTTCCGCTGAGAGCACTTTTTGATGGCAGAAAGTGGCACCGTACGTGTTTTTTCGGGTCTAACTCGGGTTCAGCTTCTTGTTGCGGTTAGGGTTATGTTTAGGGTTGTTAGGAAAGAGTGAAGACGCAGAGTCCTGTTGAGTGTGGGGTTGCGTAAAGGCTCCCCCAGGGAGTTCAGGTGTACCCAAAGGCTTCCGCTGAGAGCACTTTTTGATGGCAGAAAGTGGCACCGTACGTGTTTTTTCGGGTCTAACTCGGGTTCAGCTTCTTGTTGCGGTTAGGGTTATGTTTAGGGTTGTTAGGAAAGAGCGAAGACGCAGAGTCCTGTTGAGTGTGGGGTTGCGTAAAGGCTCCCCCAGGGAGTTCAGGTGTACCCAAAGGCTTCCGCTGAGAGCACTTTTGGATGGCAGAAAGTGGCACCGTACGTGTTTTTTCGGGTCTAACTCGGGTTCAGCTTCTTGTTGCGGTTAGGGTTATGTTTAGGGTTGTTAGGAAAGAGTGAAGACGCAGAGTCCTGTTGAGTGCGGGGTTGCGTAAAGGCTCCCCCAGGGAGTTCAGGTGTACCCAAAGGCTTCCGCTGAGAGCACTTTTTGATGGCAGAAAGTGGCACCGTACGTGTTTTTTCGGGTCTAACTCGGGTTCAGCTTCTTGTTGCGGTTAGGGTTATGTTTAGGGTTGTTAGGAAAGAGTGAAGACGCAGAGTCCTGTTGAGTGTGGGGTTGCGTAAAGGCTCCCCCAGGGAGTTCAGGTGTACCCAAAGGCTTCCGCTGAGAGCACTTTTTGATGGCAGAAAGTGGCACCGTACGTGTTTTTTCGGGTCTAACTCGGGTTCAGCTTCTTGTTGCGGTTAGGGTTATGTTTAGGGTTGTTAGGAAAGAGTGAAGACGCAGAGTCCTGTTGAGTGTGGGGTTGCGTAAAGGCTCCCCCAGGGAGTTCAGGTGTACCCAAAGGCTTCCGCTGAGAGCACTTTTTGATGGCAGAAAGTGGCACCGTACGTGTTTTTTCGGGTCTAACTCGGGTTCAGCTTCTTGTTGCGGTTAGGGTTATGTTTAGGGTTGTTAGGAAAGAGTGAAGACGCAGAGTCCTGTTGAGTGTGGGGTTGCGTAAAGGCTCCCCCAGGGAGTTCAGGTGTACCCAAAGGCTTCCGCTGAGAGCACTTTTTGATGGCAGAAAGTGGCACCGTACGTGTTTTTTCGGGTCTAACTCGGGTTCAGCTTCTTGTTGCGGTTAGGGTTATGTTTAGGGTTGTTAGGAAAGAGCGAAGACGCAGAGTCCTGTTGAGTGTGGGGTTGCGTAAAGGCTCCCCCAGGGAGTTCAGGTGTACCCAAAGGCTTCCGCTGAGAGCACTTTTTGATGGCAGAAAGTGGCACCGTACGTGTTTTTTCGGGTCTAACTCGGGTTCAGCTTCTTGTTGCGGTTAGGGTTATGTTTAGGGTTGTTAGGAAAGAGTGAAGACGCAGAGTCCTGTTGAGTGTGGGGTTGCGTAAAGGCTCCCCCAGGGAGTTCAGGTGTACCCAAAGGCTTCCGCTGAGAGCACTTTTGGATGGCAGAAAGTGGCACCGTACGTGTTTTTTCGGGTCTAACTCGGGTTGAGCTTCTTGTTGCGGTTAGGGTTATGTTTAGGGTTGTTAGGAAAGAGTGAAGACGCAGAGTCCTGTTGAGTGTGGGGTTGCGTAAAGGCTCCCCCAGGGAGTTCAGGTGTACCCAAAGGCTTCCGCTGAGAGCACTTTTTGATGGCAGAAAGTGGCACCGTACGTGTTTTTTCGGGTCTAACTCGGGTTCAGCTTCTTGTTGCGGTTAGGGTTATGTTTAGGGTTGTTAGGAAAGAGTGAAAACGCAGAGTCCTGTTGAGTGTGGGGTTGCGTAAAGGCTCCCCCAGGGAGTTCACGTGTACCCAAAGGCTTCCGCTGAGAGCACTTTTTGATGGCAGAAAGTGACACCGTACGTGTTTTTTCGGGTCTAACTCGGGTTCAGCTTCTTGTTGCGGTTAGGGTTATGTTTAGGGTTGTTAGGAAAGAGTGAAGACGCAGAGTCCTGTTGAGTGTGGGGTTGCGTAAAGGCTCCCCCAGGGAGTTCAGGTGTACCCAAAGGCTTCCGCTGAGAGCACTTTTTGATGGCAGAAAGTGGCACCGTACGTGTTTTTTCGGGTCTAACTCGGGTTCAGCTTCTTGTTGCGGTTAGGGTTATGTTTAGGGTTGTTAGGAAAGAGTGAAGACGCAGAGTCCTGTTGAGTGTGCGGTTGCGTAAAGGCTCCCCCAGGGAGTTCAGGTGTACCCAAAGGCTTCCGCTGAGAGCACTTTTTGATGGCAGAAAGTGGCACCGTACGTGTTTTTTCGGGTCTAACTCGGGTTCAGCTTCTTGTTGCGGTTAGGGTTATGTTTAGGGTTGTTAGGAAAGAGCGAAGACGCAGAGTCCTGTTGAGTGTGGGGTTGCGTAAAGGCTCCCCCAGGGAGTTCAGGTGTACCCAAAGGCTTCCGCTGAGAGCACTTTTTGATGGCAGAAAGTGGCACCGTACGTGTTTTTTCGGGTCTAACTCGGGTTCAGCTTCTTGTTGCGGTTAGGGTTATGTTTAGGGTTGTTAGGAAAGAGTGAAGACGCAGAGTCCTGTTGAGTGTGGGGTTGCGTAAAGGCTCCCCCAGGGAGTTCAGGTGTACCCAAAGGCTTCCGCTGAGAGCACTTTTTGATGGCAGAAAGTGGCACCGTACGTGTTTTTTCGGGTCTAACTCGGGTTCAGCTTCTTGTTGCGGTTAGGGTTATGTTTAGGGTTGTTAGGAAAGAGTGAAGACGCAGAGTCCTGTTGAGTGTGGGGTTGCGTAAAGGCTCCCCCAGGGAGTTCACGTGTACCCAAAGGCTTCCGCTGAGAGCACTTTTGGATGGCAGAAAGTGGCACCGTACGTGTTTTTTCGGGTCTAACTCGGGTTGAGCTTCTTGTTGCGGTTAGGGTTATGTTTAGGGTTGTTAGGAAAGAGTGAAGACGCAGAGTCCTGTTGAGTGTGGGGTTGCGTAAAGGCTCCCCCAGGGAGTTCAGGTGTACCCAAAGGCTTCCGCTGAGAGCACTTTTTGATGGCAGAAAGTGGCACCGTACGTGTTTTTTCGGGTCTAACTCGGGTTCAGCTTCTTGTTGCGGTTAGGGTTATGTTTAGGGTTGTTAGGAAAGAGCGAAGACGCAGAGTCCTGTTGAGTGTGGGGTTGCGTAAAGGCTCCCCCAGGGAGTTCAGGTGTACCCAAAGGCTTCCGCTGAGAGCACTTTTTGATGGCAGAAAGTGGCACCGTACGTGTTTTTTCGGGTCTAACTCGGGTTCAGCTTCTTGTTGCGGTTAGGGTTATGTTTAGGGTTGTTAGGAAAGAGTGAAGACGCAGAGTCCTGTTGAGTGTGGGGTTGCGTAAAGGCTCCCCCAGGGAGTTCAGGTGTACCCAAAGGCTTCCGCTGAGAGCACTTTTGGATGGCAGAAAGTGGCACCGTACGTGTTTTTTCGGGTCTAACTCGGGTTCAGCTTCTTGTTGCGGTTAGGGTTATGTTTAGGGTTGTTAGGAAAGAGTGAAGACGCAGAGTCCTGTTGAGTGTGGGGTTGCGTAAAGGCTCCCCCAGGGAGTTCAGGTGTACCCAAAGGCTTCCGCTGAGAGCACTTTTTGATGGCAGAAAGTGGCACCGTACGTGTTTTTTCGGGTCTAACTCGGGTTCAGCTTCTTGTTGCGGTTAGGGTTATGTTTAGGGTTGTTAGGAAAGAGTGAAGACGCAGAGTCCTGTTGAGTGTGGGGTTGCGTAAAGGCTCCCCCAGGGAGTTCAGGTGTACCCAAAGGCTTCCGCTGAGAGCACTTTTTGATGGCAGAAAGTGGCACCGTACGTGTTTTTTCGGGTCTAACTCGGGTTCAGCTTCTTGTTGCGGTTAGGGTTATGTTTAGGGTTGTTAGGAAAGAGTGAAGACGCAGAGTCCTGTTGAGTGTGCGGTTGCGTAAAGGCTCCCCCAGGGAGTTCAGGTGTACCCAAAGGCTTCCGCTGAGAGCACTTTTTGATGGCAGAAAGTGGCACCGTACGTGTTTTTTCGGGTCTAACTCGGGTTCAGCTTCTTGTTGCGGTTAGGGTTATGTTTAGGGTTGTTAGGAAAGAGTGAAGACGCAGAGTCCTGTTGAGTGTGGGGTTGCGTAAAGGCTCCCCCAGGGAGTTCAGGTGTACCCAAAGGCTTCCGCTGAGAGCACTTTTTGATGGCAGAAAGTGGCACCGTACGTGTTTCTTCGGGTCTAACTCGGGTTGAGCTTCTTGTTGCGGTTAGGGTTATGTTTAGGGTTGTTAGGAAAGAGCGAAGACGCAGAGTCCTGTTGAGTGTGGGGTTGCGTAAAGGCTCCCCCAGGGAGTTCAGGTGTACCCAAAGGCTTCCGCTGAGAGCACTTTTGGATGGCAGAAAGTGGCACCGTACGTGTTTTTTCGGGTCTAACTCGGGTTCAGCTTCTTGTTGCGGTTAGGGTTATGTTTAGGGTTGTTAGGAAAGAGTGAAGACGCAGAGTCCTGTTGAGTGTGGGGTTGCGTAAAGGCTCCCCCAGGGAGTTCAGGTGTACCCAAAGGCTTCCGCTGAGAGCACTTTTTGATGGCAGAAAGTGGCACCGTACGTGTTTTTTCGGGTCTAACTCGGGTTCAGCTTCTTGTTGCGGTTAGGGTTATGTTTAGGGTTGTTAGGAAAGAGTGAAGACGCAGAGTCCTGTTGAGTGCGGGGTTGCGTAAAGGCTCCCCCAGGGAGTTCACGTGTACCCAAAGGCTTCCGCTGAGAGCACTTTTTGATGGCAGAAAGTGGCACCGTACGTGTTTTTTCGGGTCTAACTCGGGTTCAGCTTCTTGTTGCGGTTAGGGTTATGTTTAGGGTTGTTAGGAAAGAGTGAAGACGCAGAGTCCTGTTGAGTGTGGGGTTGCGTAAAGGCTCCCCCAGGGAGTTCAGGTGTACCCAAAGGCTTCCGCTGAGAGCACTTTTTGATGGCAGAAAGTGGCACCGTACGTGTTTTTTCGGGTCTAACTCGGGTTCAGCTTCTTGTTGCGGTTAGGGTTATGTTTAGGGTTGTTAGGAAAGAGTGAAGACGCAGAGTCCTGTTGAGTGTGGGGTTGCGTAAAGGCTCCCCCAGGGAGTTCAGGTGTACCCAAAGGCTTCCGCTGAGAGCACTTTTTGATGGCAGAAAGTGGCACCGTACGTGTTTTTTCGGGTCTAACTCGGGTTCAGCTTCTTGTTGCGGTTAGGGTTATGTTTAGGGTTGTTAGGAAAGAGCGAAGACGCAGAGTCCTGTTGAGTGTGGGGTTGCGTAAAGGCTCCCCCAGGGAGTTCAGGTGTACCCAAAGGCTTCCGCTGAGAGCACTTTTTGATGGCAGAAAGTGGCACCGTACGTGTTTTTTCGGGTCTAACTCGGGTTGAGCTTCTTGTTGCGGTTAGGGTTATGTTTAGGGTTGTTAGGAAAGAGTGAAGACGCAGAGTCCTGTTGAGTGTGGGGTTGCGTAAAGGCTCCCCCAGGGAGTTCACGTGTACCCAAAGGCTTCCGCTGAGAGCACTTTTGGATGGCAGAAAGTGGCACCGTACGTGTTTTTTCGGGTCTAACTCGGGTTCAGCTTCTTGTTGCGGTTAGGGTTATGTTTAGGGTTGTTAGGAAAGAGTGAAGACGCAGAGTCCTGTTGAGTGTGGGGTTGCGTAAAGGCTCCCCCAGGGAGTTCAGGTGTACCCAAAGGCTTCCGCTGAGAGCACTTTTTGATGGCAGAAAGTGGCACCGTACGTGTTTTTTCGGGTCTAACTCGGGTTGAGCTTCTTGTTGCGGTTAGGGTTATGTTTAGGGTTGTTAGGAAAGAGTGAAGACGCAGAGTCCTGTTGAGTGTGGGGTTGCGTAAAGGCTCCCCCAGGGAGTTCAGGTGTACCCAAAGGCTTCCGCTGAGAGCACTTTTTGATGGCAGAAAGTGGCACCGTACGTGTTTTTTCGGGTCTAACTCGGGTTCAGCTTCTTGTTGCGGTTAGGGTTATGTTTAGGGTTGTTAGGAAAGAGTGAAGACGCAGAGTCCTGTTGAGTGCGGGGTTGCGTAAAGGCTCCCCCAGGGAGTTCACGTGTACCCAAAGGCTTCCGCTGAGAGCACTTTTTGATGGCAGAAAGTGGCACCGTACGTGTTTTTTCGGGTCTAACTCGGGTTCAGCTTCTTGTTGCGGTTAGGGTTATGTTTAGGGTTGTTAGGAAAGAGTGAAGACGCAGAGTCCTGTTGAGTGTGGGGTTGCGTAAAGGCTCCCCCAGGGAGTTCAGGTGTACCCAAAGGCTTCCGCTGAGAGCACTTTTTGATGGCAGAAAGTGGCACCGTACGTGTTTTTTCGGGTCTAACTCGGGTTCAGCTTCTTGTTGCGGTTAGGGTTATGTTTAGGGTTGTTAGGAAAGAGTGAAGACGCAGAGTCCTGTTGAGTGTGGGGTTGCGTAAAGGCTCCCCCAGGGAGTTCAGGTGTACCCAAAGGCTTCCGCTGAGAGCACTTTTTGATGGCAGAAAGTGGCACCGTACGTGTTTTTTCGGGTCTAACTCGGGTTCAGCTTCTTGTTGCGGTTAGGGTTATGTTTAGGGTTGTTAGGAAAGAGCGAAGACGCAGAGTCCTGTTGAGTGTGGGGTTGCGTAAAGGCTCCCCCAGGGAGTTCAGGTGTACCCAAAGGCTTCCGCTGAGAGCACTTTTTGATGGCAGAAAGTGGCACCGTACGTGTTTTTTCGGGTCTAACTCGGGTTGAGCTTCTTGTTGCGGTTAGGGTTATGTTTAGGGTTGTTAGGAAAGAGTGAAGACGCAGAGTCCTGTTGAGTGTGGGGTTGCGTAAAGGCTCCCCCAGGGAGTTCACGTGTACCCAAAGGCTTCCGCTGAGAGCACTTTTGGATGGCAGAAAGTGGCACCGTACGTGTTTTTTCGGGTCTAACTCGGGTTCAGCTTCTTGTTGCGGTTAGGGTTATGTTTAGGGTTGTTAGGAAAGAGTGAAGACGCAGAGTCCTGTTGAGTGTGGGGTTGCGTAAAGGCTCCCCCAGGGAGTTCAGGTGTACCCAAAGGCTTCCGCTGAGAGCACTTTTTGATGGCAGAAAGTGGCACCGTACGTGTTTTTTCGGGTCTAACTCGGGTTGAGCTTCTTGTTGCGGTTAGGGTTATGTTTAGGGTTGTTAGGAAAGAGTGAAGACGCAGAGTCCTGTTGAGTGTGGGGTTGCGTAAAGGCTCCCCCAGGGAGTTCAGGTGTACCCAAAGGCTTCCGCTGAGAGCACTTTTTGATGGCAGAAAGTGGCACCGTACGTGTTTTTTCGGGTCTAACTCGGGTTCAGCTTCTTGTTGCGGTTAGGGTTATGTTTAGGGTTGTTAGGAAAGAGTGAAGACGCAGAGTCCTGTTGAGTGTGGGGTTGCGTAAAGGCTCCCCCAGGGAGTTCAGGTGTACCCAAAGGCTTCCGCTGAGAGCACTTTTTGATGGCAGAAAGTGGCACCGTACGTGTTTTTTCGGGTCTAACTCGGGTTCAGCTTCTTGTTGCGGTTAGGGTTATGTTTAGGGTTGTTAGGAAAGAGTGAAGACGCAGAGTCCTGTTGAGTGTGGGGTTGCGTAAAGGCTCCCCCAGGGAGTTCAGGTGTACCCAAAGGCTTCCGCTGAGAGCACTTTTGGATGGCAGAAAGTGGCACCGTACGTGTTTTTTCGGGTCTAACTCGGGTTGAGCTTCTTGTTGCGGTTAGGGTTATGTTTAGGGTTGTTAGGAAAGATTGAAGACGCAGAGTCCTGTTGAGTGTGGGGTTGCGTAAAGGCTCCCCCAGGGAGTTCAGGTGTACCCAAAGGCTTCCGCTGAGAGCACTTTTTGATGGCAGAAAGTGGCACCGTACGTGTTTTTTCGGGTCTAACTCGGGTTCAGCTTCTTGTTGCGGTTAGGGTTATGTTTAGGGTTGTTAGGAAAGAGTGAAGACGCAGAGTCCTGTTGAGTGTGGGGTTGCGTAAAGGCTCCCCCAGGGAGTTCAGGTGTACCCAAAGGCTTCCGCTGAGAGCACTTTTTGATGGCAGAAAGATGCACCGTACGTGTTTTTTCGGGTCTAACTCGGGTTCAGCTTCTTGTTGCGGTTAGGGTTATGTTTAGGGTTGTTAGGAAAGAGTGAAGACGCAGAGTCCTGTTGAGTGTGGGGTTGCGTAAAGGCTCCCCCAGGGAGTTCAGGTGTACCCAAAGGCTTCCGCTGAGAGCACTTTTTGATGGCAGAAAGTGGCACCGTACGTGTTTTTTCGGGTCTAACTCGGGTTGAGCTTCTTGTTGCGGTTAGGGTTATGTTTAGGGTTGTTAGGAAAGAGTGAAGACGCAGAGTCCTGTTGAGTGTGGGGTTGCGTAAAGGCTCCCCCAGGGAGTTCAGGTGTACCCAAAGGCTTCCGCTGAGAGCACTTTTTGATGGCAGAAAGTGGCACCGTACGTGTTTTTTCGGGTCTAACTCGGGTTCAGCTTCTTGTTGCGGTTAGGGTTATGTTTAGGGTTGTTAGGAAAGAGCGAAGACGCAGAGTCCTGTTGAGTGTGGGGTTGCGTAAAGGCTCCCCCAGGGAGTTCAGGTGTACCCAAAGGCTTCCGCTGAGAGCACTTTTTGATGGCAGAAAGTGGCACCGTACGTGTTTTTTCGGGTCTAACTCGGGTTCAGCTTCTTGTTGCGGTTAGGGTTATGTTTAGGGTTGTTAGGAAAGAGTGAAGACGCAGAGTCCTGTTGAGTGTGGGGTTGCGTAAAGGCTCCCCCAGGGAGTTCAGGTGTACCCAAAGGCTTCCGCTGAGAGCACTTTTTGATGGCAGAAAGTGGCACCGTACGTGTTTTTTCGGGTCTAACTCGGGTTGAGCTTCTTGTTGCGGTTAGGGTTATGTTTAGGGTTGTTAGGAAAGAGTGAAGACGCAGAGTCCTGTTGAGTGTGGGGTTGCGTAAAGGCTCCCCCAGGGAGTTCAGGTGTACCCAAAGGCTTCCGCTGAGAGCACTTTTTGATGGCAGAAAGTGGCACCGTACGTGTTTTTTCGGGTCTAACTCGGGTTCAGCTTCTTGTTGCGGTTAGGGTTATGTTTAGGGTTGTTAGGAAAGAGTGAAGACGCAGAGTCCTGTTGAGTGCGGGGTTGCGTAAAGGCTCCCCCAGGGAGTTCAGGTGTACCCAAAGGCTTCCGCTGAGAGCACTTTTTGATGGCAGAAAGTGGCACCGTACGTGTTTTTTCGGGTCTAACTCGGGTTCAGCTTCTTGTTGCGGTTAGGGTTATGTTTAGGGTTGTTAGGAAAGAGTGAAGACGCAGAGTCCTGTTGAGTGTGGGGTTGCGTAAAGGCTCCCCCAGGGAGTTCAGGTGTACCCAAAGGCTTCCGCTGAGAGCACTTTTTGATGGCAGAAAGTGGCACCGTACGTGTTTTTTCGGGTCTAACTCGGGTTCAGCTTCTTGTTGCGGTTAGGGTTATGTTTAGGGTTGTTAGGAAAGAGTGAAGACGCAGAGTCCTGTTGAGTGTGGGGTTGCGTAAAGGCTCCCCCAGGGAGTTCAGGTGTACCCAAAGGCTTCCGCTGAGAGCACTTTTTGATGGCAGAAAGTGGCACCGTACGTGTTTTTTCGGGTCTAACTCGGGTTGAGCTTCTTGTTGCGGTTAGGGTTATGTTTAGGGTTGTTAGGAAAGAGTGAAGACGCAGAGTCCTGTTGAGTGTGGGGTTGCGTAAAGGCTCCCCCAGGGAGTTCAGGTGTACCCAAAGGCTTCCGCTGAGAGCACTTTTTGATGGCAGAAAGTGGCACCGTACGTGTTTTTTCGGGTCTAACTCGGGTTCAGCTTCTTGTTGCGGTTAGGGTTATGTTTAGGGTTGTTAGGAAAGAGTGAAGACGCAGAGTCCTGTTGAGTGCGGGGTTGCGTAAAGGCTCCCCCAGGGAGTTCAGGTGTCAAAGGCTTCCGCTGAGAGCACTTTTTGATGGCAGAAAGTGGCACCGTACGTGTTTTTTCGGGTCTAACTCGGGTTCAGCTTCTTGTTGCGGTTAGGGTTATGTTTAGGGTTGTTAGGAAAGAGTGAAGACGCAGAGTCCTGTTGAGTGTGGGGTTGCGTAAAGGCTCCCCCAGGGAGTTCAGGTGTACCCAAAGGCTTCCGCTGAGAGCACTTTTTGATGGCAGAAAGTGGCACCGTACGTGTTTTTTCGGGTCTAACTCGGGTTCAGCTTCTTGTTGCGGTTAGGGTTATGTTTAGGGTTGTTAGGAAAGAGTGAAGACGCAGAGTCCTGTTGAGTGTGGGGTTGCGTAAAGGCTCCCCCAGGGAGTTCAGGTGTACCCAAAGGCTTCCGCTGAGAGCACTTTTTGATGGCAGAAAGTGGCACCGTACGTGTTTTTTCGGGTCTAACTCGGGTTGAGCTTCTTGTTGCGGTTAGGGTTATGTTTAGGGTTGTTAGGAAAGAGTGAAGACGCAGAGTCCTGTTGAGTGTGGGGTTGCGTAAAGGCTCCCCCAGGGAGTTCAGGTGTACCCAAAGGCTTCCGCTGAGAGCACTTTTTGATGGCAGAAAGTGGCACCGTACGTGTTTTTTCGGGTCTAACTCGGGTTCAGCTTCTTGTTGCGGTTAGGGTTATGTTTAGGGTTGTTAGGAAAGAGTGAAGACGCAGAGTCCTGTTGAGTGTGGGGTTGCGTAAAGGCTCCCCCAGGGAGTTCAGGTGTACCCAAAGGCTTCCGCTGAGAGCACTTTTTGATGGCAGAAAGTGGCACCGTACGTGTTTTTTCGGGTCTAACTCGGGTTCAGCTTCTTGTTGCGGTTAGGGTTATGTTTAGGGTTGTTAGGAAAGAGTGAAGACGCAGAGTCCTGTTGAGTGTGGGGTTGCGTAAAGGCTCCCCCAGGGAGTTCAGGTGTACCCAAAGGCTTCCGCTGAGAGCACTTTTGGATGGCAGAAAGTGGCACCGTACGTGTTTTTTCGGGTCTAACTCGGGTTCAGCTTCTTGTTGCGGTTAGGGTTATGTTTAGGGTTGTTAGGAAAGAGTGAAGACGCAGAGTCCTGTTGAGTGTGGGGTTGCGTAAAGGCTCCCCCAGGGAGTTCAGGTGTACCCAAAGGCTTCCGCTGAGAGCACTTTTTGATGGCAGAAAGTGGCACCGTACGTGTTTTTTCGGGTCTAACTCGGGTTCAGCTTCTTGTTGCGGTTAGGGTTATGTTTAGGGTTGTTAGGAAAGAGTGAAGACGCAGAGTCCTGTTGAGTGTGGGGTTGCGTAAAGGCTCCCCCAGGGAGTTCAGGTGTACCCAAAGGCTTCCGCTGAGAGCACTTTTTGATGGCAGAAAGTGGCACCGTACGTGTTTTTTCGGGTCTAACTCGGGTTCAGCTTCTTGTTGCGGTTAGGGTTATGTTTAGGGTTGTTAGGAAAGAGTGAAGACGCAGAGTCCTGTTGAGTGTGCGGTTGCGTAAAGGCTCCCCCAGGGAGTTCAGGTGTACCCAAAGGCTTCCGCTGAGAGCACTTTTTGATGGCAGAAAGTGGCATCGTACGTGTTTTTTCGGGTCTAACTCGGGTTCAGCTTCTTGTTGCGGTTAGGGTTATGTTTAGGGTTGTTAGGAAAGAGTGAAGACGCAGAGTCCTGTTGAGTGTGGGGTTGCGTAAAGGCTCCCCCAGGGAGTTCAGGTGTACCCAAAGGCTTCCGCTGAGAGCACTTTTTGATGGCAGAAAGTGGCACCGTACGTGTTTTTTCGGGTCTAACTCGGGTTCAGCTTCTTGTTGCGGTTAGGGTTATGTTTAGGGTTGTTAGGAAAGAGCGAAGACGCAGAGTCCTGTTGAGTGTGGGGTTGCGTAAAGGCTCCCCCAGGGAGTTCACGTGTACCCAAAGGCTTCCGCTGAGAGCACTTTTGGATGGCAGAAAGTGGCACCGTACGTGTTTTTTCGGGTCTAACTCGGGTTCAGCTTCTTGTTGCGGTTAGGGTTATGTTTAGGGTTGTTAGGAAAGAGTGAAGACGCAGAGTCCTGTTGAGTGTGGGGTTGCGTAAAGGCTCCCCCAGGGAGTTCAGGTGTACCCAAAGGCTTCCGCTGAGAGCACTTTTTGATGGCAGAAAGTGGCACCGTACGTGTTTTTTCGGGTCTAACTCGGGTTCAGCTTCTTGTTGCGGTTAGGGTTATGTTTAGGGTTGTTAGGAAAGAGTGAAGACGCAGAGTCCTGTTGAGTGCGGGGTTGCGTAAAGGCTCCCCCAGGGAGTTCACGTGTACCCAAAGGCTTCCGCTGAGAGCACTTTTTGATGGCAGAAAGTGGCACCGTACGTGTTTTTTCGGGTCTAACTCGGGTTCAGCTTCTTGTTGCGGTTAGGGTTATGTTTAGGGTTGTTAGGAAAGAGTGAAGACGCAGAGTCCTGTTGAGTGTGGGGTTGCGTAAAGGCTCCCCCAGGGAGTTCAGGTGTACCCAAAGGCTTCCGCTGAGAGCACTTTTTGATGGCAGAAAGTGGCACCGTACGTGTTTTTTCGGGTCTAACTCGGGTTCAGCTTCTTGTTGCGGTTAGGGTTATGTTTAGGGTTGTTAGGAAAGAGTGAAGACGCAGAGTCCTGTTGAGTGTGGGGTTGCGTAAAGGCTCCCCCAGGGAGTTCAGGTGTACCCAAAGGCTTCCGCTGAGAGCACTTTTTGATGGCAGAAAGTGGCACCGTACGTGTTTTTTCGGGTCTAACTCGGGTTCAGCTTCTTGTTGCGGTTAGGGTTATGTTTAGGGTTGTTAGGAAAGAGCGAAGACGCAGAGTCCTGTTGAGTGTGGGGTTGCGTAAAGGCTCCCCCAGGGAGTTCAGGTGTACCCAAAGGCTTCCGCTGAGAGCACTTTTTGATGGCAGAAAGTGGCACCGTACGTGTTTTTTCGGGTCTAACTCGGGTTGAGCTTCTTGTTGCGGTTAGGGTTATGTTTAGGGTTGTTAGGAAAGAGTGAAGACGCAGAGTCCTGTTGAGTGTGGGGTTGCGTAAAGGCTCCCCCAGGGAGTTCACGTGTACCCAAAGGCTTCCGCTGAGAGCACTTTTGGATGGCAGAAAGTGGCACCGTACGTGTTTTTTCGGGTCTAACTCGGGTTCAGCTTCTTGTTGCGGTTAGGGTTATGTTTAGGGTTGTTAGGAAAGAGTGAAGACGCAGAGTCCTGTTGAGTGTGGGGTTGCGTAAAGGCTCCCCCAGGGAGTTCAGGTGTACCCAAAGGCTTCCGCTGAGAGCACTTTTTGATGGCAGAAAGTGGCACCGTACGTGTTTTTTCGGGTCTAACTCGGGTTGAGCTTCTTGTTGCGGTTAGGGTTATGTTTAGGGTTGTTAGGAAAGAGTGAAGACGCAGAGTCCTGTTGAGTGTGGGGTTGCGTAAAGGCTCCCCCAGGGAGTTCAGGTGTACCCAAAGGCTTCCGCTGAGAGCACTTTTTGATGGCAGAAAGTGGCACCGTACGTGTTTTTTCGGGTCTAACTCGGGTTCAGCTTCTTGTTGCGGTTAGGGTTATGTTTAGGGTTGTTAGGAAAGAGTGAAGACGCAGAGTCCTGTTGAGTGTGGGGTTGCGTAAAGGCTCCCCCAGGGAGTTCAGGTGTACCCAAAGGCTTCCGCTGAGAGCACTTTTTGATGGCAGAAAGTGGCACCGTACGTGTTTTTTCGGGTCTAACTCGGGTTCAGCTTCTTGTTGCGGTTAGGGTTATGTTTAGGGTTGTTAGGAAAGAGTGAAGACGCAGAGTCCTGTTGAGTGTGGGGTTGCGTAAAGGCTCCCCCAGGGAGTTCAGGTGTACCCAAAGGCTTCCGCTGAGAGCACTTTTGGATGGCAGAAAGTGGCACCGTACGTGTTTTTTCGGGTCTAACTCGGGTTGAGCTTCTTGTTGCGGTTAGGGTTATGTTTAGGGTTGTTAGGAAAGATTGAAGACGCAGAGTCCTGTTGAGTGTGGGGTTGCGTAAAGGCTCCCCCAGGGAGTTCAGGTGTACCCAAAGGCTTCCGCTGAGAGCACTTTTTGATGGCAGAAAGTGGCACCGTACGTGTTTTTTCGGGTCTAACTCGGGTTCAGCTTCTTGTTGCGGTTAGGGTTATGTTTAGGGTTGTTAGGAAAGAGTGAAGACGCAGAGTCCTGTTGAGTGTGGGGTTGCGTAAAGGCTCCCCCAGGGAGTTCAGGTGTACCCAAAGGCTTCCGCTGAGAGCACTTTTTGATGGCAGAAAGATGCACCGTACGTGTTTTTTCGGGTCTAACTCGGGTTCAGCTTCTTGTTGCGGTTAGGGTTATGTTTAGGGTTGTTAGGAAAGAGTGAAGACGCAGAGTCCTGTTGAGTGTGGGGTTGCGTAAAGGCTCCCCCAGGGAGTTCAGGTGTACCCAAAGGCTTCCGCTGAGAGCACTTTTTGATGGCAGAAAGTGGCACCGTACGTGTTTTTTCGGGTCTAACTCGGGTTGAGCTTCTTGTTGCGGTTAGGGTTATGTTTAGGGTTGTTAGGAAAGAGTGAAGACGCAGAGTCCTGTTGAGTGTGGGGTTGCGTAAAGGCTCCCCCAGGGAGTTCAGGTGTACCCAAAGGCTTCCGCTGAGAGCACTTTTTGATGGCAGAAAGTGGCACCGTACGTGTTTTTTCGGGTCTAACTCGGGTTCAGCTTCTTGTTGCGGTTAGGGTTATGTTTAGGGTTGTTAGGAAAGAGCGAAGACGCAGAGTCCTGTTGAGTGTGGGGTTGCGTAAAGGCTCCCCCAGGGAGTTCAGGTGTACCCAAAGGCTTCCGCTGAGAGCACTTTTTGATGGCAGAAAGTGGCACCGTACGTGTTTTTTCGGGTCTAACTCGGGTTCAGCTTCTTGTTGCGGTTAGGGTTATGTTTAGGGTTGTTAGGAAAGAGTGAAGACGCAGAGTCCTGTTGAGTGTGGGGTTGCGTAAAGGCTCCCCCAGGGAGTTCAGGTGTACCCAAAGGCTTCCGCTGAGAGCACTTTTTGATGGCAGAAAGTGGCACCGTACGTGTTTTTTCGGGTCTAACTCGGGTTCAGCTTCTTGTTGCGGTTAGGGTTATGTTTAGGGTTGTTAGGAAAGAGTGAAGACGCAGAGTCCTGTTGAGTGTGGGGTTGCGTAAAGGCTCCCCCAGGGAGTTCAGGTGTACCCAAAGGCTTCCGCTGAGAGCACTTTTTGATGGCAGAAAGTGGCACCGTACGTGTTTTTTCGGGTCTAACTCGGGTTCAGCTTCTTGTTGCGGTTAGGGTTATGTTTAGGGTTGTTAGGAAAGAGTGAAGACGCAGAGTCCTGTTGAGTGCGGGGTTGCGTAAAGGCTCCCCCAGGGAGTTCAGGTGTACCCAAAGGCTTCCGCTGAGAGCACTTTTTGATGGCAGAAAGTGGCACCGTACGTGTTTTTTCGGGTCTAACTCGGGTTCAGCTTCTTGTTGCGGTTAGGGTTATGTTTAGGGTTGTTAGGAAAGAGTGAAGACGCAGAGTCCTGTTGAGTGTGGGGTTGCGTAAAGGCTCCCCCAGGGAGTTCAGGTGTACCCAAAGGCTTCTGCTGAGAGCACTTTTTGATGGCAGAAAGTGGCACCGTACGTGTTTTTTCGGGTCTAACTCGGGTTCAGCTTCTTGTTGCGGTTAGGGTTATGTTTAGGGTTGTTAGGAAAGAGTGAAGACGCAGAGTCCTGTTGAGTGTGGGGTTGCGTAAAGGCTCCCCCAGGGAGTTCAGGTGTACCCAAAGGCTTCCGCTGAGAGCACTTTTTGATGGCAGAAAGTGGCACCGTACGTGTTTTTTCGGGTCTAACTCGGGTTGAGCTTCTTGTTGCGGTTAGGGTTATGTTTAGGGTTGTTAGGAAAGAGTGAAGACGCAGAGTCCTGTTGAGTGTGGGGTTGCGTAAAGGCTCCCCCAGGGAGTTCAGGTGTACCCAAAGGCTTCCGCTGAGAGCACTTTTTGATGGCAGAAAGTGGCACCGTACGTGTTTTTTCGGGTCTAACTCGGGTTCAGCTTCTTGTTGCGGTTAGGGTTATGTTTAGGGTTGTTAGGAAAGAGTGAAGACGCAGAGTCCTGTTGAGTGCGGGGTTGCGTAAAGGCTCCCCCAGGGAGTTCAGGTGTACCCAAAGGCTTCCGCTGAGAGCACTTTTTGATGGCAGAAAGTGGCACCGTACGTGTTTTTTCGGGTCTAACTCGGGTTCAGCTTCTTGTTGCGGTTAGGGTTATGTTTAGGGTTGTTAGGAAAGAGTGAAGACGCAGAGTCCTGTTGAGTGTGGGGTTGCGTAAAGGCTCCCCCAGGGAGTTCAGGTGTACCCAAAGGCTTCCGCTGAGAGCACTTTTTGATGGCAGAAAGTGGCACCGTACGTGTTTTTTCGGGTCTAACTCGGGTTCAGCTTCTTGTTGCGGTTAGGGTTATGTTTAGGGTTGTTAGGAAAGAGTGAAGACGCAGAGTCCTGTTGAGTGTGGGGTTGCGTAAAGGCTCCCCCAGGGAGTTCAGGTGTACCCAAAGGCTTCCGCTGAGAGCACTTTTTGATGGCAGAAAGTGGCACCGTACGTGTTTTTTCGGGTCTAACTCGGGTTGAGCTTCTTGTTGCGGTTAGGGTTATGTTTAGGGTTGTTAGGAAAGAGTGAAGACGCAGAGTCCTGTTGAGTGTGGGGTTGCGTAAAGGCTCCCCCAGGGAGTTCAGGTGTACCCAAAGGCTTCCGCTGAGAGCACTTTTTGATGGCAGAAAGTGGCACCGTACGTGTTTTTTCGGGTCTAACTCGGGTTCAGCTTCTTGTTGCGGTTAGGGTTATGTTTAGGGTTGTTAGGAAAGAGCGAAGACGCAGAGTCCTGTTGAGTGTGGGGTTGCGTAAAGGCTCCCCCAGGGAGTTCAGGTGTACCCAAAGGC